>NC_045984.1:3030934-3237946 GCF_010909765.2 Amblyraja radiata
ATAAGAACAGAATTAGGCCATTCGGCCCATCGAGTCTATGGCTGATTTATCTTTCCCTCTCAACCTCATTCTCTTCATTACCCTTGACACCCTTATTAATCAAGAATTTAGGCTTTAGAGATTCAGCGTGGAAACAGGCCCTTCAGCCCATCGAATCTACACAGACCAGCGATCTCCGCACACTTGCACTATCCTACACATTAGGGATAATTTACAATTTGGCAGAATTCAATTAACTTACAAACTTATATGTCTTTGGAGTGTGGGAGGAAACCAGAGCACCCAGAGGAAACTCACGTGGTCACAGGGAGAATGTGCAAACTCTGTGCAGACAGCACCCATAGTCCCGATCGAACCAGAATCGTAGTCAGCTCTCTCCACCCAAGCACTCTGGGAGAATCTCACCAGAAGTTTCAAGAAAGAGACTCTCCACCATCTATTTCTCAGGTGCCATCTTTAAAGGCCTATAATTACTGCCCCTCCCCCAAAAATGAATATTAAAAAACAAAATGATATGAACTACAAAATACTTTGGGACACAAGGAAATCCTTGGAAAGGAAGTAACATTTCTGAACTGCCCACTCAGTCTGGGTCAGTTCCCCTGTGCCTTCAGCTATGTTATACAAAAATCTTCCTGATAATTTGGAAGCCGCCCACACCATCATAGACATAGGAACTAAATATACTTCATTTATGTTCATAAGATAATAAGTGATGGGAGCAGAATTAGGCCATTTAGTTTATCTAATTCACTGTGCCATTCAATCATGGCTGATCTATCTTTCCCTCTCAACCCCATTCCCCTGCCTTCTTCCCATAACGCTCAACACCCATACTAATTAAGAATCTGTCAATCTCTCCCTTAAAAATACCCAATGACTTGGCCTCCACCGCCGTTTGTGGCAATTAATTCCACAGATTCACCACCCTCTGACTAAAGAAATTCCGCTGCATCTCCTTTCTAAAGATATGTCCTTTTATTCTAAGACTGAGCCCTCTGGTCCTAGACTCTCCCACTAGTGGAATCATCCTCTCCACATCCGCTCTATCCAGGCCTTTCACTAACTGGTCAAACCCTCATCATATGTTAACCTAATCATCCCTGAGATCAATCTTATTAACTTCCTCTGGACCCTCTCCAACGCCAGCACATCCTTCCTCAGATATGCAGGCCCAAAACGGCTCACAATACTCCAAATGTGGTCTGACCAGTGCATTATAAAGCCTCAGCAATACATCCCTGCTTTTATAGTCTAATGGTTATATTCTCGAAATGAATGATAATATTCCATTGAGAACAGTTGGTTGGGTTGTATTGGAACAATGTGGTCCACTTCGAGATGTCATTGTGCCAGACCGTTTAGTTAGAAGTTGCAACTTGTCTACTGAATCATGCCAAGCTAAAGAACCTAAATGCCTGAGACTCCTACACATGCCAGAGTGAATGGTTGGCAAGCATGTCTGGATTCCCCCTGCCTTGTGGTGCTGTTGGTTGGTTATCGATTTTCCCACATACTAAAGCTATGCCGTTTTGTTTAACATCTGCTCCCATGTCCTCCGACTGGTGCTTCCAGCTAGGTGTTTTATACAAGCTGCTTTCAACTCCTGGCCAAGAATCTTTTTATTGCACTTTCCATTTATACAATTTCCTGCGAAATCGTGAAAAACATCAGTCGGTGTGCCAGCAGGGCGGAGTCTGGCACGGTGGCACAGCGGCAGAGTTGCTACCTTACAGCGCCAGAGGCCCGGGTTCGATCCTGACCGCTGTTGCTGTCTGTACAGAGCTTGTACATTCTCCCCGTGACCTGCGTGGGTTTTCTCCGAGATCTTCGGTTTCCTCCCGCACTCCAATGACGCACAGGTTTGTAGGTTAATTGGCTTGGTGTAAATATAAATTGTCCCCAGTGTGTGTAGGATAATGTTAGTGTGCGGGGATCGCTGGTCGGCGCGGACTTGCTGGGCCGATGGACCGGTTTCCGCGCTGTATTGCTAAACTAAACTAAACTAAACTAGAACTCAACACACTTTAAACCCTTGGACAGATTAGTTCAGTCACTCAGATTCTTGGTGCATGTCTGTTTCATGATGGACATTATAAGACATCAGAACTTATGAGCAAGGCATACATTCATTCTCTCCAGAGATGTTGCCTGGCCCATTGAGTCACTCCAGCATTTTGTGTCGATCTTCGATGTCAACCAGCACCTGCGGGTCTTTCTACACCCTTCATCTGGCGACGTTGTGGTAACACATATCCTCTAAGTTGCCTTCCCAGGAGAAACCAAGGAGCACGTGGGCTACATGTCTCCTCCAGGGCCCTTGCTGCCGTTAGAACAACTGACCATCTGATACATTGAAATATTGGAATATTTCCAGGTTGCACAGCTAGAGCCAAACCTGGCTACACCCAGGGCTGACAAGAAATGGATGCATGTTTCACTTTCAACCTTTCTTTGGGTTCAGATGTACAGGTCACCCTCTTTACCTGCCTTCGTTCGTGGGCTGAGCTGGTCGAGGGTGATGGAGGAGGCCCTGCAGCAGCCTGGGACTTACCTGGACTTACCTGGACTTACCTGGACTTACCTGGGCTTACCTGGACTTACCTGGGCTTACCTGGACTTACCTGGGCTTACCTGGGCTTACCTGGGCTTACCTGGGCTTACCTGGACTTACCTGGGCTTACCTGGACTTACCTGGGCTTACCTGGGCTTACCTGGGCTTACCTGGGCTTACCTGGGCTTACCTGGACTTACCTGGGCTTACCTGGGCTCACCTGGGCTTACCTGGACTTACCTGGGCTTACCTGGACTCACCTGGGCTTACCTGGGCTTACCTGGACTTACCTGGACTTACCTGCATTGGGGGCACATTTATTGTCACATGCACCAATTGGTACAGTGGAATTTGAGTTACAAATAAAAAGAACACAATACACAATAGAGTTTAACATAAACATCCACCACAGTGGAACCAACATTTCTCACTGTGATGGAAGGCAATAAACTTCCTCTTTGTTCACCCGTGGTCGGGGTCTTTGAACCCTCCACAGTCACCGCTATGGACAGCCCGATGTACAGGCCCTCTCGCTGGGATGATCGAAACTCCGCCGTCAGAACGGATCGGAACACACTCTGCAGCTTGGAGTTTCCGAATCGGGCGCTTCTTACCAGAGACCGTGGCTTCCGAGACCACAGTGTTCGATGGAGTTCCACCACTAGCAATCCTCGGCAAGGGATCGCCCTTCTCTGCGATGTTAAAGTCAGCGCCACGCCCGCTACTAGAAGCTCCGCAGACCACAGCTCCACGGTTAAAGTCAGCAGGTCCAACACACTGGAGATCCAACAATGGCGATCCCCGGCAAGGGATCATCCCGCTCCGCGATGGTAATTCCGTGCTATGACTGCTGATGAAGCTCTGGGCCGATCTCTGGTGGGAAAGGCCGCGCTAACCCAGGTGGTAGGCCGCGAGGGGGGGATGAAGATGCGACATGGAGAAAAGACGCATCTCCGTCCAGGTAAGTGACTGAAAAACAGTTTCCCACTATTCCCCCCCCCCCCCCCCCACATAAGACATACTAAGAAACATGGTGACTGTGGGAGCTATGCAAAATGAATTTCACTGTGCAGCGCATTGTTGACAATAATGAATATTGAACCATTCTCTTGTGAGAGGACTTGTTGACCGTGTGCTAAGCCATGATCCTGGTCAAATAGGTCCTCGAAGGTAGACACAAAATGCTGGAGTAACTCAGAGGGTCAGGCAGCATCTCTGGAGAAAGGGAATATGTGATGTTTCAGGTCAAGACCATTCTTCTGACTAAGAGTCAGGGGAGAGGGAAACTAGAGGTATGAAAAGTGGAAAATTTTGATTCTGCTGTGGGGGGACGTTTGTGTTGAACTCTAAAATGTGTTGTGTCCATTTTCTTTCTTTATTTCAGAACAAATCACAGCACTGATGAGTCAAGAAAGGTGGAGCCCACAATGGTCCATTGTTGGCTGTGGAGGAGGTGTTAACAAAGGGATACAAACAGTGAAACTAGCAAGATGACTAGGGTGGGGGAGAGACGGATAGAGAGGGAATGCAAGGGCTACCTGAAATCAGATAAATCAATATTCATACCACTGCCCAAGTGAACTATGAGGTACTGTTCCTCCACTGCTTCACAGTTCCAGAGACCCGGGTTCAATCCTGACCTCCGGTGCTGTCCGAGTGGAGTTTGCGCGTTCTTCCTATGACCAGAGGACCACAGGACCACAAGGGCGGCACGGTGGTGCAGCGATAGAGTTGCTGTCTTACAGTGCCAGAGACCCGGGTTCGATCCTGTACAGAGTTTGCACGTCCTCTCCGTGACCTGAATGGGTTTTGGCTGGAGGCTTTGGTTTCTTCCCACACTCCAAAGACCTACAGGTTTGTAGGCTAATTGGCTTGATAAAATTGTAAATTGTCCCTCGAGTGTGTAGAATAGTGTTAGTGAGTGGGGGTCGCTGGTCGGAGCGGACTTGTTGGGCGAAAAGGAATTGATGGAAATTCGGGAAGAATAAATAGGGCTCAGCATGGGACTGGTGTGATGGGATGTTTGATGGTCAGGGAGGGCTCGATGGAGGAGAGTTCCAGTCATACAATCCAGGAGACACAGAGTCATCCAACACTGAAACTGGCCTTTGGCCCAACTCATCCATGCCGGCCAGCATGCCTCACCTAAGTTAGTCCTATTTGCCCGGATGAAATAACCTATTTCTGTGCTTGATGACTCTATGATAGTCAGAAGCCTAAAGACATTGCTTGAGAGGCAGTTCAGTTTAGTTAAGTTTAGAGATATAATGCGGAAACAGGCCTTTCGAGCCATTGAATCCATTCCGACCGGCGAGCCCCACACACTAACACTATCCTACACACACTTGGGACAATTTACAATTTTACTGACACCAATTAACCTGCAAACCTGCATGTCTTTGGAGTGCAGGAGGAAACCGGAGCTCCTGGAGGAAACCCACGTGGGTCACGGGGAGAACACACAAACTCCGTACAGACGTAGTCAGGATTGGACCCGATGTCGTGAGGCAGCAGCTCTACCACTGCGCCTCCAGGCAGCCCGTTGAGAACAAGGACCAAGGAAAGACTAAAGGGGGAGATACATTCAAACTAACAATTGTCTTGTTCTCTACGACTCTGCACTAGTTTAGCCTGGTCACTATTAACTAATGCGGAAGCAGCTCTCTCTTCTCCAGTTAAGGCCTGCTTTTGGTGTTAGTGGCTCCTGTTGACGTGCAAGTGGAGCCAGAACATGTGTGGAACACGTCTAATGTCACGCAGTTTATGCATCAAAACACTCAAAGTGGAATTTGTATCAGCGTGCAACATATATGTCAAGAATTGAGCTTCAGATCAAGTTCAGTCACGTGAAATTGTTACAACAGGCAAGTGAATATCTAGCCTGTTGCGTTCTGCTTCGAATACTAGTTCTGCCTTTCAGTTCCGCCTAATAATGGAAATCCTGGATAGAGTGGATGTGGAGAGGATGTTTCCATTAGTAGGAGAGTCCAGGACTAGAGGTCATAGCCTCAGAAGTAAAGGACGTTCTTTTAGAAAGATGAGGAGGAATTTCTTTAGTCAGAGTGTAGTGAGTCTGTGGAATACAATGCTACAGGCAGTGGAGGCCATCAATGGATATTTATAAAGCAGAGATAGATAGATTTTTGATTAGTATGGGCGTCAGGGATTATGGGGTGAAGGCAGGTGAGTGGGGTTAGGAGGGAGAGATAGATCAGCCATCAGTCAATGACAGAACAGACCTAATGGGCCAATGGCCTAATTCCGCTCCTATCACTTATAAACCTATGAACGTTTCCGGATAATGGGCAAGAAATCATTCAGAAAGTGGTCCGTATCTTGAATAAGCTGCCTGTGGAAGCTTTAGAAACGCATACAATTACAACATTGACTTTGACATTAACATTCAAATGACAATGGGACAGATATATAGATAGAAAGGGCTTAGAGGGCTCAAATGCAGGCAAATGGGACTAGCCCAGTATGCCACCTTGGTCAGTTTTGTCAAGGTGGGCTGAAGGGCCTGCGTCTGTGCTGTACAGCTGTATGACTCCACGACTCTATGACAGACTCCACAGCAGGGGCAAGAACAGGCCACAATCCTACAGTTAAGGACTGCGTCAGATTTATACTGGTGAATGCATCATATTTTAGTTTAGTTTAGAGATGCAGTGTGGAAACAGGCCTCCTCAACTCACCGAGTCTGTGGTGACCAGCAATCCCTTTACATTAGCACGATCCCACACATTAGGGACAATTAACATTTTTTATTGAAGCCAATTAACCTACAAACATGCACGTCTTTCGAGTGTGGGAGGAAACCAGAGCTCCCGGAGAAAACCCACACGTCACAGGGAGAACTTACAAACTCCGTACAGACAGCACCCATAGTCAGGATTGAACCAGGGTCTCTGGTGCTGGAAGGCAGCATCTCTACCGCTGCGATGCAGTCCATACTAGAAGCAGATTAGAAATAAATTTTACAATGGTCCTGCATATGCAAAAAAAAATATTTGAAACAAAATCAACTCGCTCAGCGTGGAAAATAATTTCACTGTGGAAGAAACATTCTGGGCCAGTGCATTTTCCACAACACTGTGGGTGGAGCAGAGGTGATTGGGTGATAAATCTTTAATACATCAAAAGTCTTTTAGAAGACATGTACTCCCTCTAAGTTTCAAACTTTTCTGTTTCAATGTAATTGATGTGTTTGAACTTGCAAGTAGTTTATTGACCCATGTTTGATCACAAGCTGCTGCTAAAACGTGGATTCCTGCAGGAACTAACTGAGCTATTGTTCTATATGGGCAAGGCAGGTTAGCAGCTAGAAATAACTGCTTCAGTCCAAATCCCAAACACCCCACCATAAAATCCATGCAAGATAGCATGAATCGTTTAGCAGGAAGGTGGGGCAGGAATAAACTATTCTCAAAGCCCCTTCATTCAATTATCTTCCTTGATTTTTGAAGGAGAGCCCATCTCTGTCTCACATTGGTGATCGGGGCTTTCCAGGTGGACAAAAATGCTGGAGAAACTCAGCGGGTAAAGCAGCATCTACGGAGAGAAGGGTGTTGGAATCTGGCCTAATTCTGCTCCTATCACTTATGAACTTATGAACGTTTCCAGATAATAGGCGGGAAATCATTCAGAGAGTGGTCGTATCTTGAATAAGCTGCCTGTGAAAGCTTTAGAAACGCACACAATTACAACATTGACTTTGACATTAACATTCAAATGACAATGGGACAGATATATAGAGAGAAAGGGCTCAAATGCAGGCAAATGGGACCAGCCATATGTGACAATCTTTTCAGTCACACTTTACTTTTGTCAGCAATTTCCTTCAAGATGGAAAATGATTATTAGAATCACACACTGACATGAAAAGTTTAATCCTTCCAAAGCTTTTCCTTGGATCAGGCCAGGATTCGTCTGCTCCTCTCGGCCTTGGCATGCTCAATGTCAGCTTAACTGTAAAGATTAGCTGTGTTGGTTACCATTGGCTCTGGCGCAGTATAACGCAGGGATTAGAAACTCAATCTGAGAAGAGCCTCATATTTATTATCAGGTATTGAAATTAGTCCAAAAGCAGTTTGGAGACAATAAAATCACATACATATGTTTTCATTATTAATTGAAAAATTGTGGACTGTTAAACATAGAAACCTAGAAAATAGGTGCAGGAGGAGGCCATTCAGCCCTTCGAGCCAGCACCGCCCATTCATTGCGATCATGGCTGATCGTCCCCAATCAATAACCCATGCCTGCCATCTCCCCAAATCCCTTGACTCCACTAGCCCCTAGAGCTCTATCTAACACTCTCTTAAATCCATCCAGTGATTTGACCTCCACTGCCCTCTGTGGCAGGGAATTCCACAAATTTACAACTCTCTGGGTGAAAAAGTTTTTTCTCACCTCAGTCTTAAATGGCCTCCCCTTTATTCTAAGACTGTGGCCCCTGGTTCTGGACTTGCCCAACATTGGGAATTTGTTTCCTGCATCTAGCTTGTCCAGTCCTTTTATAATTTTATATGTTTCTATAAGATCCGCCCTCATACTTCTAAACTCCAGCCTAGTCTTTTCAATCTTTCCTCATATGACAGTCTCGCCATCCCAGGGATCAATCTCATGAACCTACGCTGCACTGCCTCAATCACAAGGATGTCCTTCCTCAAATTAGGAGATCAAAACTGTAAGCAATACTCCAGATCAACATCTCCGATGACCTCTCTTGGACCCACAATACCTCAACTCTGATCAAGAAGGCTCACCAGCGTCTCTTCTTCCTGAGGAGACTGAAGAAGGTCCATCTGTCTCCTCAGATCCTGGTGAACTTCTACCGCTGCACCATCGAGAGCATCCTTACCAACTGCATCACAGTATGGTATGGCAACTGCTCTGTCTCCGACCGGAAGGCATTGCAGAGGGTGGTGAAAATTGCCCAACGCATCACCGGTTCCTCGCTCCCCTCCATTGAGTCTGTCCAAAGCAAGCGTTATCTGCGGAGGGCGCTCAGCATCGCCAAGGACTGCTCTCACCCCAACCATGGACTGTTTACCCTCCTACCATCCGGGAGGCGCTACAGGTCTCTCCGTTGCCGAACCAGCAGGTCCAGGAACAGCTTCTTCCCGGCGGCTGTCACTCTACTCAACAACGTACCTCGGTGACTGCCAATCACCCCCCCACCCCCCGGACACTTATTATCACTTATTATTATTTATTTAAATCATTTGCTATGTCGCTCTTCCAGGGAGATGCTAAATGCATTTCGTTGTCTCTGTACTGTACACTGACAATGACAATTAAAATTGAATCTGAATCTGAATGTGGTCTTACCAGAGCCCTATACAACTGCAGGAGAACCTCTCTACTCCTGTACTGAAATCTTTTTGTTATGAAGGCCAACATTCCATTAGCTTTCTTCACTGCCTGCTGTACCTGCACGCCAACTTTCAGTGACCGGTGTACAAGGACACCCAGGTCTCGCTGTACCTCCCCCTTACCTAACCTAACCCCATTGAGATAATAATCTGCCCCTTGTTTTTGCCACCAAAGTGGATAACCTCACATTTATCTATATTATACTGTATCTGCCACGCATCTGCCCACTCACTCAACCTGGCCAGGTCACCCTGTAACCTCCTAACATCCTCTTCACAGTTCACACTGCCACCCAGCTTTGTGTCATCCGCAAACTTGCTAGTGTTGCTCCTAATTCCCTCTTCCAAATCATTAATATGTATGGTAAACAGTTGCGGCCCCAACACCGAGCCTTGCAGCACTCCACTCACCACTGCCTGCCATTCTGAAAAGGACCCGTTCACTCCTACTCTTTGCTTCCTGTCTGCCAACCAATTTTCTATCCACGTCAACATCCTACCCCCAATACCATGTGCTCTAATTATAGTCACCAGTCTCCCTTGCGGGACCTTATCAAGGGCTTTCTGAAAGTCGAGATACACTACATCCACTGGCTCCCCTTCATCCATTTTACTTGTCACATCCTCAAAATATTCCAGAAGATTAGTCAAGTATGAATTTCCTTTCATAAATCCATGCTGACTTGGACTAATCCTTTTACTGCTATCCAAATGCCCCATTATTACCTCTTTAATAATTGACTCCAGCATCTTTGCCACCACCGAAGTCAGGCTAACTGGTCTGTAATTGCCCATTTTCTCTCTCGCTCCTTTCTTGAAAAGTGGGATAACATTAGCTATCCTCCAATCCACAGGAAATGATCCTGAATCTATTAAACATTGGAAAATGATCACCAATGCGTCCACTATTTCTAGAGCCACCTCCCTGAGGACCCTGGGATGCAGTCCATCAGGCCCCGGGGATTTATCATCCTTCAGTCCCATTAGCCTACCCAATACTATTTCTCGCCTAATGAAAATTTATTTCAGTTCCTCGACCTCCTTAGGTCCACCAGTACTTCTGGGAGATTGATTGTTTTCCTTAATGAAGACAGATCCGAAGTACCTATTCAACCCTTCTGCCATTTCCTTGTTCCCCATAATAATTTCACCCGTGTCTGCCTTCAAGGGACCCACATTTGACTTTGCTACTCTTTTTCCCTTAACATATCTTAAGAAGCTTTTACTGTCCTTCTTTATATTCCTGGCCAGCTTCCCTTCGTATTGCCGTATTGCCCGTTTTGTTTCCTTCTGTTGTCCTATGAAAGTTTCCCAATCCTCTGGCTTCCGGCTACTCTTTGCTGTGTTATACATCTTTTCTTTTAGTTTTATTCTATCCCTAACTTCTCTTGTCAGCCACGTTTGCCTCCTACTCCCCTTAGAATCTTTCTTCGTTTTTGGAATGAAATGATCCTGCGTCTTCCGGATTATGCCCAGAAATTCCTGCCATTGCTGTCCCACCGTCATTCCTGCTAGGATCCCTTTCCAGTCTACCTTGGCCAGCTCCTCTATCATGCCTTCATAGTCCCCTTTGTTCAGCTGCATCACTGCCACTTCCGATTTAACCTTCTGCTTCTCAAATTGCAGATTAAAACTAATCATATTATGATCACTACCTCCAAGTGGTTCCTTTACCTCGAGTTCTCTTATCATATCTGGTTCATTGGACAACACTAAATCCAGAATTGCCTTTTCTCTGGTCGGCTCCATTACAAGCTGCTCTAAAAATCCATCTCGGAGGCATTCTACAAACTCTCTTTCTTAGGGTCCTGAACCAACCTGATTTTCCCAGTCTACCTGCATATTGAAATCCCCCATCACCACAGTGGCATTACCTTTGTTACATGCCTGGTCTTCTGATATTGTATTCTGATATTCCTTGTAAATCCCGCAGACATGCAAATCTCATTTGTTCTTTTGATTTAAAGGTTTTCAGTTTGGTTTGGTTTAGCTTAGAGATAAAGTGCAGAAACAGGCCCTTCGGCCCACCGAGTCTGCACCAATCAGTGGTCCCTACACACTAACATTACTACACACTAGGGAAAATTTACAACTTTATCAAAGTCAATTAACCTGCAAACCTGTACGTCTTTGGAATGTGGGAGCATCCGGGGAAAACCCACGCAGTCACAGGAAGAAGGTACAAACTCCGCACAGATGCCACCCATAGTTAGGATCGATCCTGGGAATCTGGCGCTGTAAGGCAGCAACGCTACTACTGCGCCATCATGTCGCCCCTGTTGTGTACAAAGAGCGTATTCTGAAGTAGTCTTCACTGGATGTCCCGAAGAAGGGTTCTGACCAGAAACTTAACCTATCCATGTTCTCCAGAGATGCTGCCTGACCTACTGAGTTGCTCCAGCATTTTGTGTCAATCTTTGGCATAAACCAGCATCTGCAGTTACTTGTTTTCACATTCATTAGATGTCGCCTTGTAAATTGCTCGTTTCTAACCTTCCCCCCAGTCTAGTTTCAGTAAAAACACTGAATCGACCACTTGAACAACTAATCTTTATTTTAACAAAAGCGCAATTACAGTTCAACTACAGTACCTTTCCCACCGCAGGTTCGATCCTCGTATCTGCCTGATCAAACCGAACTTCTCAAGGACACCAACTTGGAAACATTTACCCTGATCTGCAAGAAACCCAGACAAGGCTCAATACCTCATCCAATCAACACTCGGCAAAGTAGAACTCTGCAACATTATTTACAATTATTTACAAGGTGTATGTCTGGTTTGCAGCCATCCAATCCATTCTATGCATGATTTGCACCTAATTGACAGGGTCTGCAGATGTTCTTATTCTTTTCTTGCAAATTGTATCTAGGCTCTAGACACATGGCACCACTCTGCAACTTGACCCAGCTCTGCAGAGAGCAATTCCAAATTGACCAAATCTCCCAGCAGCTCTGAAGCTTTTAGCATTGCCTGACCTGCTGAGTTCCTCCAGCACTTGGTGCTGTGCTCCAGATTCCTACATCTGCAGTTCCCTTTATTTTCATTGGAAGAAGCTCTACAAGTTCTGTATCACTAGGACAAACCAAGGACTTCACGGGAGACAGTAGCTGATACTTGTCAGCCTTGGTAGAGTTTTGTTGGTTTAGTTTAGTTTATTGTCACTTGTACCGAGGTACAGTGAAAAGCTTTTGTTGCATGCTAACCAGTCAGTGGAAAGACTACACATGATTACAATCAAGCCATCCACAGTGTACAGATACATGATGAAGGGAATAATGCATAGTGCAAGATGAAGTCCAGTACAGTCTAATTAAAGATAGTCCGATGGTCTCTAATGTGGTAGATAATAGCTCAGGAACGCTCTCCAGTTGTTGATAGGATGTTCTGTTATCTCATTACACTGGGTAGAAATTGTCACTGAATCTGGAGGTGTGCATTTTCACACTTCTGTACATCTTGCCCGATAGGAGTGGGGAGGAGAGGGAGTGGCCGGGGTGAGAGTCATCCTTGATTATGCTGGTGGTCTTGCTGAGGCAGCGTGAAGTGTAGATGGAGTCAATGGAAGGGAGGTTGGTTTGTGTGATGGTCTGGGCAGCGTCCACAATTCACGGCAATTCTTTGCGGTCGTGGATGGAGCTGCTCCCAAACCATGCAGTGATGCATCCCGATAAAATAAACTTCGACGGCGCATCTGTAGAAGTTGTTGAGAGTGGTCTTAGGTATGCTGAACTTCCTAGGACATCTGTGGAAGTGGAGGCATCAGTGTGCTTTCTCGGCCACTGCTTCAATATGGGTGATCCAGGACAAGTTGTTGGTGACATTTACACCTGGGGACATGAAACTTCCAGCCATCTTGATGCTTATTGGGGTATATGTACCATTTCACTTCCCGAAGTCGATCACTATCTCCGCCATTTGGCTGACATGAAAGGTTGTTGTCTTGTCTCCAAGTCACGAGGTTCTCAACCTCCTTCCTGTACTCTGTCTCATCATTATTTGATGTCCGGCCTACAACAGTAGTGTCGTCCGCAAATTTGTAATTTGAGGGAGAATTCTACTGGTAGTTAGTGGGGTCAAGAGACCTCTGCTGGACTCTGTTCCCAGATTTGTGCAGCAACATTGTGTAGACTCAGCCAACACAATGCGTGACGTCTCGGGTCGAGACCCTTCTTCAGACCAGAAACGTCTCGCATTCCTTCTCTCCAGAGATGCTGCCTGGCCCGTTAAGTTAGTCCAGCATTTTGTGTCTATTTTCGATTTAAACCAGCGTCTGCAGTTCTTTCCTACACACAGAACATAATTGTACACAGATTACACAGGACAGGGAAATGAACAAGATGCCGCAAAACCAAGACATGAGTGCAAAAACACAATAGAAACTAGTCGATGATAGTGCAAGAGGTGTTCTGTTGCGAGGCAGGATTAGGGTTGTGCATGGCCAATAAGCTGATGGCTGTAAGAAAATAGCTGTTCCTCACCACAGGATGAGCCAAAGGGAGTCCCGGCAGTCGATTGGTCAAGCACGACCCGCCGAGAACAGAGAGACCCAGCGTGGGGTAACCTACGGGAACAAAGTAAAGGCAGCAGAGTGGCACAGCGGTAGAGTTGCTGCCTTACACCACTTACACCATCCGGAGACACGGGTTCAATCCCGACTATGGGTGTTGTATGTACAGAGTGCTGTCTGTACGTTCTCCCCGTGACCGTGTGGGTTTTCTCTGAGATCGTCAGTTTCTTCCCACACTCCAAAGACGTACAGGTATGTAGGTTAATTGACTTGGTATTAATGTAAATTGTCCCGAGTATGTGTAGGATTGTGTTAATGTGCGGGGATCGCTGGTTGACACGGACTTGGTGGACCGAAGGGCCTGTTTCCGCGCTGTATCTCTAAACTGAACTAAAAAACTAAACTAAAGCGGGGGGGGGGGGTCACTAAGAACATAAGGGGATGTAGCGCGGGTGGTCGACTGAGAATGCAAGGAGATCCAGTAGAGGGAACTGTGAAGGAAGAGGGACCATCGCGACTACATTGAATACTCTTGTAAAGTTGTCAGCGACCTTTATGTGGCGACTCTTTGTATACTTGTGTATTGTTCGCAAAACAAAGAATTTCCCTGCACCAAGTACACGTGTCAATGAAGTATCAACCAATCTAATGATCAATCGATCAAACAATCTGATGGTGTGGGACTTCAAGCATTTGTACGTCCTGCCCTACAACAGCAGCGAGAAGAAGGCATGGCCCGGATGATGGAGGTACTGGATAGAAACATAGAAAATAGGTGCAGGAGTCGGTCATTTGGCCCTTAGAGCCAGCACTGCCATTCAATATGATCATGGTTGATTATCCAAAATCAGTACCCTGTTCCTGCTTTCTCCCATATCCCTTGATTCCATTAGCCCTAAGACCTATATCTATGATCGATGCCACCTTCTCGAGGCAGTGCCTTCAGTGCAAGCTTTCAATGGTGTGAAGGGTTGTACCCATAATGCACCGGGCTGTGACCACCGCTCTCTTCAACCCCTTGCATTCCTGTGTATTGGAATTGCTGCACCAGGCCACAGTCCTAGAGTCGTACAGCAGGGAAACAGGCCCTTCGGCCCAACTAGCCCGTGTCGGCCATTGCTCCATGTACACTAGGCCCACCTGCCCTTGTTAGGGTCATATCCCTCTAAACCTTTCCTATCCATGTACCTATCCAAATGTCTTTTAAATGATGATAAAGTACTTGCCTCAACTAAACCCTCTAACAGCTCATTCCAGATATCCACCTGTGTGAAAAAGTTGCCCCTCATGTTCATACTAAATCATTCCCCTCTCACCTTAAACTTATGTCCTCTG
Organism: Amblyraja radiata; assembly: GCF_010909765.2. NCBI lineage: Eukaryota > Metazoa > Chordata > Chondrichthyes > Rajiformes > Rajidae > Amblyraja > Amblyraja radiata. Next base: position 3,045,709 of record NC_045984.1, read on the forward strand.
GTTCTTGATTTCCCCCACCCTGGGTAAACGATCTATTCCTCTCAGGATCTCATACACCTCGATCCTTCTGCATTACAAAGAATAAAGTCCTAGTCTGCCTAACCTCACCCTATAGCTCAGGCCCTCTAGTCCTGGAAACAACCTCGTAAATCTTTGCAGCTTAACAACTAGCGGCACAATGGTAGAGTTGCTGCCTTACAGCGCCAGTGACCCATGTTCGATCCTGACTGTGAATGCTGTCTATGTGGAGTTTGTACGTTCTCCCTGTGACCATGTGGATTTTAAGGATGTGCAGGTTTGTAGGTTAATTGGCTTCTGTAAATTGCCCCTTGTGTGTAGGATAGAACGAGTGTACGCGTGATCGTTGGTCGGCGTGGATTTGGTGGCCGAAGGGCCTGTTTCCCCACTGTATTTCTAGGCTAAACAAAAGATCCTTCCTATAGCTGGCTGACCAAAGCTGAACAAAGACAGTCTCACCAATGTCCTCTGGTTCTCGGTTCCCCTACTCTGGGCAAGAGACTCTGTGCGTTTACTCGATTTATTCTCCTCGTGATTTTGTACACCTCGACAAGATCACTCCCTCATCATCCTTTACTCAAAGGAATAACATGCTCGCCTGCTCCACATCCCCCTGTATGTTAGATGTTACCATTTGCTGCTAATCGGAGCGAGTGAAGGTTTGAACTCCCTCGAGCCTGGCTGCGCGCAGTGAATTGAGGAAGGCCGGGCGACGGAGAACATGCTCAGGGTGAACCGTCCACTATAAACAACCTGCAGAAGAGCGGCTAATGTTGTCTCTGAACTACTCGGGACCCACACCTCCCATTCACTGACCCACTTCCAACCAGCCTGACACAGGAAAGATCTATCTCTGAGCCTTAGCGCTCTGCATCTGTCCTAATTAATCCTGTTGGCTCTCCTTTACTGAAGGGAGAACAAAAGGTATTGTGCACTTGTACCTTGGAGCCTGACTTGACAAATCAATATCCGTTCAGGAGACGCTAAACAAATGGTGATATAACAACCCTGCTTCCAAGCACCCTGATTCAGTAACCTACTTTTGCGTAATCACATCTCAATGCTTATGTGTTAATGACACAAAACTTATTATATAATCAAAATGGAGAGATAATAGACTGGAAATTGTATGATGCCTTGGAAGACGATCCATAATGGTGCTGTGGAAGGAGCCATGAGGATTTCTTTCGCAGATGCGAGTGAGGTATTTTCTTCAATGCATTACTTTTGAAGGCATGTGAGATGAAGGAACTCATGTGTATGAATGACACCATCACATCTATACGTACAGTGTAGTGCAAGAGCTGGGTGGCACGGTGGTGCAGTGGTAAGTTACCGCCTTACAATGCCAAGTTACCGCCTCACAGTGCCAGAGGCCCAGGTTCGATCCTGACTACGGGTGCTGTCCGTATGGAGTCTGCACGTTCTCCCTGTGACCACATGGGTTTTCTCCGGGTGCTCCAGTTACCACGCACACTCCAAAGACGTACAGATATGTTGGGGAATTGGCACGGTAAAATTGTAAATTGTGCCTAGTGTGTGTATAGGATAGTGTTAGTGTGGGGATCACTGGTTAGCATGGCATCAGTGGGCCGAAGGGGCTGTTTCCACACTGTATCCCTGAACTAAACTAAACTAAAAAGATGAGAGGAGAAAGATTTAATAAGATTTGAGCGGTAATGCATTCTGAGTAGTTTACCACCCAACAGTTTGAATACTGATGGATGTAAAGTGCTGGAGTAATCCAGTGGGTTAGGCAGCATCTCTGCAGCTCGTTCCATACACCCACCACCCTTTGTGTAAAAAGGTTATCCCTCAGGTTCCAAATAAATCTTTCCCCCTCACCCTAAACCTATCACCCTTCCACCTCACTCTCTTTCCTCCATGAAGCTAATTTTCTATCCAGTTGGCCTGTACTCACTGGGGTTTAGAAGAATTAGGGGGGGACCTCATTGAAACATACAAAATAGTGAAAGGCTTGGATAGAGTAGATGTGGAGAGGATGTTTCCACTAATGGGAGAGTCTGGGACTAGAGGTCATAACCTCAGAATTAAAGGACATGAAGAGGAGTTTCTTGTCAGAGGGTGGCAAATCTGTGGAATTCTTTGCCACAGAGGCTGTGGAGGCACAGTGGATAGATTTAAGGCAGAGATATATAGATTATTATACGGGTGTCAGAGGTTATGGAGAGAAGGCAGGAGAATAGGGTTAGGAAGGGAGAGATACTGTAGATCAGCCATGATTGAATGGCAGAGTAGACTTGATGGGCCAAATGGCCTAATTCTACTCCTGTCTCTTATGATCTTATGATGCCATGCAATTTAACCTTCCAAACCATGCAGAAACTTGCCAACTGCCTTGCTAAAGTCCATATATACAATACAACTCTGCCCTCATCAACCATTTTGGTCACATCTTCAAAAGAATCAATCAGATTTGTGAGACACGATCTCCCACATACAAAACCATGCTGAGTAATCCCTAAACTTCGGGTAACCTTTGACCACTTTGTTTATTGAAGATCTATCCAGCTCTGCTTTAATAATATTCCTAAACTTTCACTGTACTTGACGGCAGAGGTTCCGGAAGATTCACAATCTCCTGTGGGAAAATGTCACCTCATCTCTGCTTCGAATAAACAATTCTTTATTTTTAGCCTGTGATCCCCAAAATCACGATTCTCACATAAGAAGAAATCTCCCCTCCACATCGAACCTGTCTCAAGTCCACAAAAGATTTCAGTGACACAAGAGACTGCAGATGCTGGAATCGTGTGAAGAAATACAAAGTGCTGGAGTAACTCAGCGGCTCCGGCAGCATCTGTGGAGGAAATGGATTGGCAATATGTTGGGTCATGGCCCTACTTCAGACTTCATCTGCCTATTTCCTTATCAGATGCCGCCTGGCCTGTTAAATTCAACTTTTGGCATTTGTTAGTTTTTTAAGTTTAGTTTAGAGATACAGCGCAGAAACAGACCCTTCGGTCCACCGAGTACGCTCCGACCAGCGATCCCCGCACACTAACACTATGGGGACACTGTACATCTTTGGAGTGTGAGAGGAAACCGGAGATCTTGGAGAAAACCCACACAGGTCACGGGGAGAATGTACAAACTCTGTACAGACAGCACCCGTAGTCAGGATCGAACCCGGGTCTCTGGCGCTGTAAGGCAGCAACTCTACCGCTGCGCTTCTGTACCACCCATTTTCTCTCATGATTTTACACGTTTCTATCAAATCCCCTCTCACTTGTGGATACAAGTCTACTTATCCAACCTTTCCTTCGAAGACAATCCGCCCATTCCATTAGGCAAGTAAGCCTTCTCTGAACCACAACTCTGCATTTACAACTCTGTTTAAATAAGGAGACCGGGCCTGTGCACAGTCCTCCAGGTGTAGTCGAAACAACTCAAAAGAAAGTCCCTTCCTCTTGCGCTTATTTCCCCGCACAGAGTCATGGAGTCATACAGTGGGCAACAGGCCCATCGGCCCAACCTGCCCACACCAACCAACGTGTCCCAGCTACACTAGTCCCACCTGCCCACGTTTGGCCCAAATCCTTCTAAACCTATCCAAATCATGTTCCTGACTAAATGTTTCTTAAATGTTGTGGTAATATCTGCCCAACTATCGCTGTTGGCAGCTCGTTCCATACACCCACAACCTGTGTGTGAAAAGGTTACCCCTCAGGTTCCTATTAAATCTTTCCCCCCTCACCTTAAAACTATGAGTATCAAGAGCTCTGGTCCTTGATACTCAGGGCAACAGACTGTGCATTTACCCTATCTATTCCTCTCATGATGTTGATCACCACTCACCCTACAAGGAATAGAGTCCTAACCTCTCCCTATAGTTCAGGCCCTCGGGTCCTGGAAACCTCCTCGTATATTTTCTCTGCACCCTTTCCAGCTTGACAACATATTTTCTATAACATGGTGACCAAAACTGAACACAATACTCTAAATTTGGCCTCTCCCATAAATGATATAAGTGGAACATGACCTAACTTATATACTCCATATTCTGGCTGATGAAGGTCAATGTGCCAAAAGACTTTTTGACCAACCTATCTACCTGTGACGCCACTTTCAAGGAACAATGCAACTGCGCTCCGATATCACTCTGCCGTACAGCACTCCCCACAGCCCTACCATTAATAAGTATAGTCTTTTAACTTCCTAGTTACATGTTGCACCTGAGGAAGAGTCCTGCACTTGGTCACCCTTGGCCTACCTCGGCAAGACCACCACATAATCAAGGACCAGTCTCACCACAATCACTCCCTCAGGCAAGAGGTACAAAAAACACATCCAGATTCAGGGACAGTTTCTTCCCAGCTATTATCAGCCAACCAAGCGATCCTATCACCAACTAGAGATAGGTCCTGACCCATCATCCCCATTGGAAACCCTCGGACTATCTTTAATGGGACTTTACTGGACTTCATCTTGCACTTAATGTATATCAACAGGCAATAGACAATAGGTGCAGGAATAGGTCATTCGGCCCTTCGAGCCAGCACCACCATTCAATGTGATCATGGCTGATCATCCCCAATCAGTACCCCGTTCCTGCCTTCCCCCCCTATCTCCTGACTCTGCAATCTTTAAGAGCCCTATCAAGCTCTCTCTTGAAAGTATCCAGAGAACCGGCCTCCACTGCCCTCTGAGGCAGAGAATTCCACAGACACGCAACTCTCTGTGTGAAATCCTTTATCCTATATCTGTACGCATGTGGATAGCTTGATTGTAATCATGTATAATTGTTTTCTCTGACTGGATAGCACCTAACAAAAATCTTTTCACTGTACCTTGGTGCACATGACAATAATATACTAAACTATACTAAACCCAGAAATCTCTGCCTCCCTCAATATTTACAACACGTTCTTTCTTTCTTTCCTTGCGAAAGTGGATAATTCCACATCTTCCCCAATAATGATCCAGGCCCCTGATCTCTGCCCACTCACGTAACCTATCAATGTCCCCTTTGGTGCCTCCTCATGTTGAGCCCCAGCACCAATCCTTGTGACACACCACCCATTACATCTTATCAACCAGAAAATAACCCATTTATATCTAATACCTCTTTCCTGTGTGCCAACCAATCTTCGATCCACATTGATACAAATACATCGATAGATGCTCCTGAACACATCATCAGTGATGTAACCTGGGGTCATTGGGTGTTTCAGGTCTTTCAACATCAGACACCCTCACCCAGGCGACCCGGCTGTGGTTGATCAGACCACGACTTGTGTTCAGGTGGCATTCGCTCCTCCCCATGGACCTCCTCTCCTGATCCAGAGCCATCTGGAGGCCTTCTCCGCTGCCTCTGTGGTGTTCTTGATGGCCTTTCTCCTCGCCACTCCGTTGATGCCCAGTGCACTCAAGGCTTTGTAGAGCGATTGTCCTGCAAAACCTCTGCAGCCAACCTCGATGGGCTTCCAGCCCTGCTTACAGCAGTCTATGACCAGATCTTCATACTTGGTCATCTTCCTCTCGTGGGCCTCCTCCAGACGGTCCTCCCACGGCACAGTCAGTTCCAATAAGACGATGTTTTTGGTCGCCTCTGAGACCAGGGGGATATCTGGCCTCAGGGTGGTCGTGGCAATGTGCTGTGGGATCTTCAGCTGTTTCACCAGGTCTACGGAAAGCTGCCAGTCCTGCGCAGTTGCCAGGATTCCTGACTGATTCCTGGCTGCTGTGGTTCTTGGCAGCTGCACTCCGGCCTTCACGAAGATGATCATCTGGGTGGTGGGGCGTTGTCATCTACAGCTGCTGATTCCCATGCTGATGGCTTCTGCAATGGGTTTGAGAACCTGGTCGTGATGCCATGTGTACCGGCCCTGCCCAAGAGACTTTGGGCAACAGCTCAGGATGTGTTCCAACGTCCCCTTGCCTGAGCATTGCGGGCAATCTGGAGATTCCGCTTTGCCCCAGATGAAGAGGTTCGATGGGCTGGGCAGGACATCATACACTGCCTGGACCAGGAACTTGATGCGCTGTGGTTCAGCCTGCCAGAGCTCAGTCCATGTGACTTTTTGGTCCATGGCCTGCTCCCACCTTGTCCAGGCTCCCTGCTGCCTCAATCCAACTGCTCTGGTAGACCTCTCCTCCTCCACCACTGCCCTCACTTCCTCCTGGACCAGCCTGCGCCTCTCCTTCCCCTTGGCCTTGTCAAACTGGGGTGATGGAAAGATTCCCAGGCCAGCTCATCCCCGAGTCACTGCTCCCACCAGGACTCTGTGGTGTATCCGGGACTCTGCTTGCAGCACGGCTTCGCCGGCTCTCCGCTTCCTCCCAGTTTTCACCTCCACCCCTGCTTGAGCCACCTTGGGGTCGCTGGAGTCCCTGTACATCATCACCTCTCTGGCCCGAGTCACCTTGAACTCCTCCTCCAGGGACTTCAGGGGCAGCTGGAGCTTGGTGTTATTTCCGTAAAGGGCGATGCTGCTAAGTCTCCTGGGCAGTCCCAGCCACCTTCTGAGAAAGCTGCTGACTTTCCTCTCCAATCTCTCTACGATGGATATTGGGACTTCGTAGACAAGCAGTGGCCAGAGTATCCTTGGCAGGATACCATGCTGGCAAATCCATGCCTTGAACTTGCCGGGAAGCCCCGACCGGTACACTGCTCTCAACCAGCTCTCCAGCTCCTGACAGGTTGCCTGGACAGATGCTGTATCCTTCAGATGCTGTTAAACACCTTGCCAAGACTCTTCACTGGCCTTTCGGAGACAGTTGGGATTGGTGACCCTTCGATGTTGAAGCGGAACCTGTCCATGACTTTGCCCATCTTCAGCACCAGTGACCTTGATTTTCCTGGCTTAAACCTCATCCTTGCCCATCAAATCAGCTTCTCCAACCCCTGCAGGATCCACCTGCCTCCTGGAACTGACTCAGTGGTGACAGTCAGGTCGTCCATGAAGGCTCTGATTGGCGGTTGGCGCATTCCTGACTTGGTCCGAGGGCCCCGGCACTCTGGCTCCGCAGACTTGACGATCATGTTCATCGCCAAGGCAACAAGGATCACAGAGATGGTACAGCCTGTGATGATCCCAACCTCCAGTCTGTGCCACTCTGATGTTACTGACCCTGATGAGACTCTCATGCTGAACTGGTTGTAATGGTCCAGGATGAGATCTGCCACTTGGCCCGGCACATGATTTTACTTTTCCAGATGGCATCTGGAAATCGTTGTATATCTGCCAGTTCCCCTTTGCGGACGGCACGGTGACACAGTGGTTGAGTTGTTGCCTCACAGTGCTGGAGACCCGGGTTCGATCCTGGCTGCAGGTGCTGTCTTTATGGGGTGTGCATGTTCACCCTGAGGGTTTTCTCTGGCTGCTCCGGTTTCCTCCCACATCCCAAAGACGTGCAGGTTTGTAGGCTAATGGCTTCTGCAAAAATCTAAATTGTCCCTAGTGTGTAGGACACTGCTAATGTACGGGATGATTGCTGGTCGGCATGGACTCGATGGGCTGAAGGGTCACTGTATCTCTAAAATCTTTACCCACAGCACGTATTACTTCTTCAATGAACTCCAATAAGTTGGTCAAAAATGATCTTTCTTTCAGAAAATCTTGTTGACGTTGCCTGTTTGCCTTGAGCTTTTCTGAATGCTTTGTCACAATGCCTCTAATAATTGCTTCAAACATTTTCACATGGCAGATATGAATCCCTGGCCTAAACTTTCTGCTTTTCTTTTTAGATAAAGGAGTTAGATATGCTATTTTCCAATCAATGAACCTTTAGCCAGGATTAGGAAATGAAAAAAACCATTGCATGAACTACCTTGAAAATGAAAAACACACCAAATGTGGAAACTAAAACAGAAAATGCTGAAATCTCTCAGCTGGTCAGACTTCTGTGGAAAGCGAAACAGAGACAATAGGTGCAGGAGTAGGCCATTCGGCCCTTCGAGCCAGCACCGCCATTCAATGTGATCATGGCTGATCATCCCCAATCCGTACCCCGTTCCTGCCTTCTCCCCATATCCCCTGACCGCTATTTTTAAGAGCCCTATCTAGCTCTCTCTTGAAAGCATCCAGAGAACCCGCCTCCACTGTAAAGACATACAGGTTTGTGGGTTAATTGGCTTTGGTAAAAGTGTAAATTGTCCCTAGTGTGTAGGATAGTGTTAGTGTACAGAGTGATCACTGGTTGGAGCGGAATCGCTGGGCTGAAGGGCCTGTTTTTACGCTGTATCTCCAATGTCTACAGTGTTTACAGGCCTGTTATAATACTGCACGTCAGAATTTAATCTTTCCATTGTCGATATCTATGACAGTTAAACACTCTTGACTTTATAGATATGTAAAGTTTAGAGGGATATGGGCTAAGTGTGGGCAAATGGGACTAGCTTAGATGAGGCATCTTGGTCAGCATGGACGTGTTGGGCCAAAGGTAGACACAAAATGCTAGAGTAACTCAGTGGGACAGGCAGCTTCTCTGGAGAGAAGGAATGGGTGACATTTCGAATCGAGACCCTTCTTCCGACTGAAGGGCTTGTTTTCATGTTGCATGACTATAGGGCCTGTCCCACTCGGCCATTTTGCCGGCGTCATATCAGTGTCGCCAAAAGATTTAGAACATTTCAAAATCCAGCGGCGACAAACAAAAATGTTGCAACACTAGAAAAAAGTTGCGCGTCATATGTCATCACGCCGCGTCACTGCCACGTCATACGTCATACGTCATCACACCGCGTCACTGCCGCGTCATACGTCATACGTCATACGTCGTCACGCCGCATCACTGCCGCGTCATACGTCATACGTCATCACGCCGCGTCACTGCCACGTCATACGTCATACGTCATCACGCCACGTCACTGCCACGTCATACATCATACGTCATCACGCCGCGTCACTGCCACGTCATACATCATACGTCATCACGCCGCGTCACTGCCGCGTCATACGTCTTATGTCATCACGCCGCGTCACTGCCGCGTCATACGTCATACGTCATCACGCCGCGTCACTGCCGCGTCATACGTCATACGTCATCACGCCGCATCACTCCACGTATTTTTCGGTGACCTGCTACATCAGTCAATGATACCGGCAGTCGCCGAAAAAATCGCCAAGTGGGACAAGCCCTTATGACTCTATGACCTGACTCTCGACTCTTGACTCTAACAATAGCTTTGGTAGAACTTTAACAGGCCTTTGTCCAAACCATCAGACCTGGCCTGGAGGGCCTCAGACTAAGCTGGAAAAGTTCAGTTTAGTTTATTATCACGTGTAGCGAGGTACAGTGAAAAGCTTTTGCCGCATGCTAACCAGTCAGTAGCAAGACAATACATGATTACAATCAAACAATTTACAGTGTATATCTATGTGATAAGAGAATAACGTTTAGTGCAAGGTAAAGCAAAGTCCGGTCAAAGATAGTCCGAGTGTCACCAATGAGGTAGATAGTCAATTTACAATGATGTTGCCAGGATCTGAGGGCCTGAGCTGTAGGGAGAGGTTGAGCAGGCTAGGAATTTACTCCTTGGAGCACTGGAGGACGAGGGGTGATCTTATAGATGTATACAAGGCCATGGGAGGAATAGATCAGATTAATGCTCCAAGAACTAGAGGATATAGATCAAGTGAGGGGGGAAAGATTTAACAGGAACCTGAGGTATTATGGAACAAGCTTCCAGAGAAGGTAGTTGAGGCAATAGACAATCAAACATTGACTATTGTCGATAAGTCCTCGAATTTGAAACTGTCCACATCTAAGTCACACCCAGTTTTAGAAACATGGAAAATAGGTGCAGGAGTTGGCCATTCGGCCCTTTGAAACAACACTGCCATTCAAGATGACCATGGCTGATCATCCACTCTTCCCCTCCTCCACGTACTCCATCTACCCATCACCTACCCACTCCACCCACTGCCCCTCACCCTCTTGTCTCCCATCTGCCCACCATCCCTACTTTATTTGCTTCCACTCTTTCTTTCCTATCAAATTTACACGGATGTTGCCAGGACCTGAGGGCCTGAGCTGTAGGGAGAAGTTGAGCAGGCTGGGACTCTATTCCTTGGAGCACAATTGGAGATGCTGCTTTATACTCTGAAGAAGGGTTTCACCGAAACGTCACCTATTTGGGCGGTCACAGTGGCGCAGCGGTAGAGTTGCTGCCTTACAGCGAATGCAGCGCCAAAGACCCGGGTTCGATCTCGACCACGGCTGTTGTCTGTACGGAGTTTGTACGTTCTCCCCGTGCCTGCATGGGTTTTCTCCGAGATCTTCAGTTTCGTGCCACATTCCAATGACGTACAGGTTTGTAAGTTAATTGGATTGGTAAAATTGGTAAAATTGTCCCTAGTGTGTGTAGGATAGTGCTAATGTGCAGGGATCGCTGGTCGGCGCGGACCCGGTAGGCCGAAGGGCCTGTTTCCGTGCTGTATCTTTAAACTAAACTGAACTAAACTATTTATTTTTCCAGAGATGCTGCCTGACCCGCAGAGTTAGTCCAGCACTTCATGTCTATCAAAGACATTGGTGATAGTTTGGCGGCCTGAGAAATGACTACTGGAGTTTTCAACAAAACTTTATTCGAAAGCTCAAGTTGCAGCATACAGGTTAATCAGATACGTCTACCCACATCGGTGGTCAGCGCTGAACTAACGCGCGCAAGTGAAAAAACGCGCGAAAACAACAGCTCCTCCCGAGTCACGTGACCGCGGCTTCCGAACGCCGGGTTCAATATCTGCGTGCGCTAGCAGGCACCGCTACAATAGGCATTTAATTTTGTCTGGCCCTTACTAAATCAGTTGGTGCATTAAAACCTCAGACCTCTGGTCAGCAATGTCCAGAACAATGTCTGATTCTTAATACAACTCAGCTTTTCTTGTGCTGTGTGTCCACTATGTGAGAAGCTGAATGGAGCCTCCACACTCCCTCTTTTAGTTTAGTTTATTACAACTTGTACCAGGGTACAGTGAAAAGCTTTTGCTGCATGCTATTCAGTCAGCTAAAAGGCAATACATGATTACATTCGAGCTGTTACAGTGCACAGATGCATGATAACATGAATAACATTTAATAACGGAATAAAATGAATAACATTTAGTGCAAAATAAGCCAATAAAGTCCATTCAAACATAGTCCGAAGGCCTCCAATCAGGTACATAGTAGTTCAGCACCGCTCTCTAGTTGGTGGTAGGATGGTTCAGTTGCCTGATAACAGCTGGGAAGAAACTGTCCCAGAATCTGGAGGTGTGCGTTTTCACACTTCTGTACCTTTTGCCTGATGGGAGAGGGCAGAAGAGGGAGTGGCCGGGTGTGACTCGTCGATTATGCTGCTGGCCTTGCCGAGCTGCGAGGTATAATTGGAGTCAATGGAAGGGAGGTTGGTTTGTGTGATAGTCTGGGCTGCATCCACAATTCTCTGCAATTTCTTACTCTCTTGGGTGGAGCTGTCCGCAAACCATGCTCTGGTGCTTCCTGAGATAATGCTTTCCGCGCTGTTTCTCTAAACTAAACTAAACTAAACTAAACTAAACTAAATTAAAGTTATCTCAACCCCTTAGCTTTTCCCTGGATTCGAGAGAGCTTGGAAAGTATAAATGCTCCATATTGGAAGGTCCCTACATAGGCCTCCATGACAGTAACCCAGATATCTTCAGCATCTTTAATAGCGGATACACAGCACAAGAAAACTTGAACATTGATACTCATCGGCCCAAGAATTCTTCTGCTACCAGCCAGTCTGAATCCAACCACTTGCAATGAGAGTAATTCACATTTAGTTTAGTTTAATTTACCTTGGTTTAGTTCAGTTTAGTTTAGTTTAGTTTATAGATACAGCATGGAAATAGGCCCTTCGGCCCACCAAGTCCACCAGAGTATGGGGTAACGGACTCTTGATTAGTGTGGGGAGAAGGCAGGAGATTGGGAAGATAGATCAGCCATGATTGAACGGCAGAGTGGACTTGATGGGCCGACCAATGATCAAATGTACACTCGTTCTATCCTACATACAAGGGACAATTTACAGAAGCCAATGAACTTACAAACCTGCACGTCTTTGGAATGTGAGAGGGGAATGGAGCACCCGGAGAAAACCCATGAAGTCTCAGGGATAACGTGCAAATTCCATGCAGGCAGTACCCATAGTCAGTTCATAGGTTATAGGAGCAAAATTAGACCATTCGGCCCATCAAGTCTACTCTGCCGTTCAATCATGGCTGATCTATCTTTTGCTCTCAACCCCATTCTCCTGCCTTCTCCTCACACTAATCAAGAGTCCGTTAATCTCCGCCTTAAAAATACCCTCTGACTTGGCCTCCACACCCATCTGTGGCAATGAATTCCACAGATTCACCACCCTCTGACCCAGGATCTAACTGGGTCCCTGGTGCCGTGAGGCAGCAACTCTATCGCTGCTCCACCGCACCTGTGGAATTCTCTGCCTCAGAGGGCGCTGGAGGCAGGTTCTCTGGATGCTTTCAAGAGAGAGCTAGATAGGGCTCTTAAAAATAGCGAAGTCAGGGGATATGGGGAGAAGGCAGGAATGGGGTACTGATTGGGGATGATCAGCCATGATCACATTGAATGGCAGTGCTGGCTCGAAGGGCCGAATGACCTACTCCTGCACCTATTGTCTATTGTCTATTGTCTATTGTACCGCCCACCTCTGGTATTTCTTCAGGTACTGCCGCTGGTACTGCCTCTCCATCACTAGTCACTCTCAGGGAAGAGAGCGATTTTTTATTCAGCTTTATGGCTGTTGTGAGAAGCGATGTTTGTGGGTTTGCATTTTAAGTCCATTTGATTGCACCCTCTCACCTGAATGCCTAGAATTGACAAGCAGCGCCAATTCCATCCCAGATCTCGGCTAATAAGTCTCCTGAGAATCTATCTTTTTACTTCTGTAGCTGTTTAATCATTTTGGTTGCTCCAGCTGCCATTACAACCCCAAATAAAGGGAGTGATTTATTCCCGTCCAAAGTGAATTCCACTCTTTCCCACTGAACTCGTTGTTCTAACCGATCTGTCAGTCCAATTGCTTTCCTCTTTAAAAAAGATTCTTCCAGCCCAAAACTTGCTGTAATTGTTCCTTTATGCTAGGAATATAGGTCACAGCTGTACCAGACAGTACATCAACTTCACTTGTTCCGAAGGCAAAGAGTAGCGTGGAAACTAGTGGCAAAGTGTACGGTTCTGGTGGCACTTCGAGTCGGTTGCGAGTCGGCTGCGAGTCGGCTGCGAGTCGGCTGCGAGTCGGCTGCGAGTCGGCTGCAGCGGGTTCGTTGTTTTGACTTAAACATTTTTTTTTTAGTATGTCCAAAAGTATGTTTAGTGTTTCTCTGTATGTCTTGTGTGGGGGGTAGGGAGGGGGGGGAGGGGGGGAGGGGGGGAGGGGGAGGATTAGGGGAATAGGGGGAAACTATTTTTCAGGCATCGACAGAGATGCAACTTTCTTCCTTGTCGCTTCTTCGCCCCCCTCCTCGTGGCTTTACAGCTGGTTTGGTGCGGCCTTTCCCGGAGTCGGGCCCAGAGCTTCAGCGGCGGCGCAGCGGGGACTTTAACATCGCAGAGCGGGGCGACCCCTTGTCGGGGGGCGCTGGAGAAGCGCTCCGACCGCTGACCTGCGGCCTTAAACGTCTTGGAGCCTCGGTCTGTGGAGCTTTTTGCGCCAGGCGTGGAGCGGATCTTCCATCGTGGAGCGTGCGATCCCTCGCCGGAGGTCACCGGAGAAGAGCGTCGACCGCCGGCCTGCGGCCTACAACATCTTGAAGCCACGGTCTCCGGTAAGGAGGTGGCCGATTTGGGAGCCCCGGGCCGCGGCGTCTGCTCAACCTGTCCTGACGTCAGCATTCCGACCATCTCGACCAGAGGGCCTGAACATTGGGGCGACTATAGGGCCTGTCCATAGCGGCGACTACGGAGGGTCTGGGCCCTAACCACCGGTGAACAAGGGAGGAGGAGGAGGAGGACTGTCTGAACTGTATTGCCTTCCACCACGGTGAAAAATGCTGTGGTGGATGTCTGTGTTGAATATGTTGTATATTGTGTCCTTTTTTAATTGTAACACCGCATGGTAAATTACATTTCACTGCACCTTATGGTATACGTATGTATGACTGCAGGCACGAAATTTTGTTCAGATCGAAAGGTCTGAATGACAATAAAGGAAATTCAATCAAAACCTATTATTTTAGACTTAGACTTTTGAGAGGCAGCGCAGAAACAGGCCGACCAGCGCGCGCCGCACATTAACACTATCCTACACACAAGGGACAATTCACAATTTTACCGAAGCCAATTAACCTACCTGTACGTCTTTGGAGTGTGGGAGTTTTTCGGATCCCGCGCGATTTTGGGACCAGCTCCGCACAACTCCATACGGCTCCGGCGATCGAAGTGGGACCGACCCGGAAGGCCGTACGGCTCAAGCGACCACGTTAGGTCGCGCTTGCCGCATGCAGGTCGCATGCTCGTGGGACAGGCCCTTTTGGCAAAAACTTTACCACTGCGCCACTGTGCCGCCCTACAATCATTGTCCTGCCTTCAACTCTTTTCCAGCTCTCTTCCCCCCATTTCCTCCATTCCCCCCCCCCCCACCCCGCCACCATGATCAGTCTGAAGTGGGGTCCCATCCCAAAGCATCACCTGTCCATTGCCTCCACAGATGCTGCCTGACCTGTTGAGTTTTGAGTTGTGTTTTGCTCAAGATTTTAGTACCTGTAGCTCCTTGTGTCTCTTGACAAAACTATTGGCAGTCTTCCAATGTTTCCTGGAAATTGTCCATCAGTCAAATCGTGTCAAGTCGAGTTTATTATTTTACTTCGGACTCACGTGAGTGACTACGTGAAGACCCCGTCCAGTACACATGCGTGTCATATCGTCTATCGCATTGCGTGACGACTGGCAGGGTGAACGTGATTCTCCTGCCAGCAACAGACCTGAGTTTTTTTTAAATTCTTTCAGGTTTTAAAATCTTCTTGCAGGAACCTCTACTTAGAGGTCCTGCTAAAAGTCCGGGTCTAAGTCGGGACGGAGGGGAAACCCCAGTATCGGACTTCAGGGAACCCCGGTCACGGGGAATCCCGCCCACGGACCTAGGCGCTCGGAACCGCGGAATGCGGATAGCGAGCGGCGGCAAATTCACCTTTGTGCCGCTGGCAGTAAAACCAGCGGCTTCATATTGGTGGAGAACCCGCTCGGGAGACCGCGGGAAGTGGGGAGCGGATGGCGGTGGATTCACCTTCGAGCCGCTGGCTGTGGAGCCAGCGGCTTCATATTGGTGCCGGAGGCACCGGGACAGCCGCACCGTAGACCGCGGGAAGCGGGGAGCGAACGGCGGTGGATTCACCTTCGAGCCGCTGGCTGTGGAGCCAGCGGCTTCATATTGGTGCCAGGGGCACCTGGACAGCCGCTCCGGAGATCATGGAATACGGGGAGCGACCTGAGAACCCACACCGTAGACTGCAGGATGCGTGGAGCGGACGGCAGTAAGTACTGTGCCGCTGGTAGTTAAACCAGCGGCTTCATATACCCCCCCCCCCCGAAGCAGGATACCCCCCCGACTTTGTAAATCGCGGCTATCCCTTTGTTAGGGACCGCGGGGATATCCCGGCTGCAGTTACTGCGGGGATACCCGGATGGGGGGGGGGAAAGAAAGCCCCAACTGGAGAACACCGTGGAGAAGCCCTGTTATAAGGGACCGCGGAGAAAAAGCTCGTGTGAGAAATAACCCGCAATGGAAGTGTTTCTACAAGGACCACAGAGGAACCCCACCTGTAACAAACCACAACCACGAGACCAGGCTCGGGAGGAGCGTTGCCCCGCAGCAGAAGGTTGTAAATGGACATGCAGGTAAATTCCTTACTCGAAGGTCGTTTTGTGCTATTTTGTGAGAATATGTTACAGGAATGGACGTCAGCGGGAGCAACTGTGATCGCATATCCCACATGGAGCGGTTGATGGATCAGAAGCTCCAATGTGACATGCTCCGGTATATGGAGCCTAGTCACCAGGGGGTCCTGGGATGCCCATAGCAGCACCTTATTGAGGGCTGCATAAAGCAACTCCCTCGACAGAGGGGTGCATTAGGAGTCACTTCTGGGCTGACTCTGAAGACAGGGGTTTGGCTGAAGAAACCACAAGTGTGCAGGGGGTGCAGGAACAACACTACCAGCAGCAGGAGCTCGACGAGTGGCCGTCGGGTTCAGGAAGGCTACATCATCACGCAAGACCTCACATCTTCGACGGCAGCACCCCTACGCACCCACCAGCAAACCACGATGAACTGAAGCTGGTGAAAGCTTAAAGGCCGTACAACCAGGACAAAGGTCTTTTTTAGGCCACAGCCCAGAACGGCCTTCTTGGAAGATGCGCCAACCTCGTACGCGAGCTCCTCTACCTCCCAGGAGTAGATGTAAAATCATGCACACATGTTTGAGGCAGCTCCTGGTCGGGTTGCATAAGTCCTCCCATTAAAGGATAAAGGTATGGAACCTCATCGATGATGTCTCCTGTCACGGATACAAGTTGGTAATATTAAACTGGTTTGAATATTTACACTGGTTTGGGATAACACTAGATTAGTTTATACTGCACACAGGTATGGTTGGAGTTGCCTTTCAAGACAAGGCTCACAAGAATGGGATGTGGACTGATCATTGTCAACAGCCTCAACCCGCATGTGCAGTATAGACTTTTCTGAATAACTTCCATGTGATCATTTCCGCTCACAAGGTTGAAGATATTTAAAATTTAACTGGATGAGGCAACGATTCACTCAGTGGCGTTACAATGGGCTAACTCCAGTTTCCAGATTATTTACCAAATCACTACTATCAGTGCTTCGGCTGCACAGAGCTAACAAATAAGTAGCATGGCCAATCTGGATGATATTGAACATACTGTATTTTACTAAATTAGCTTTATCAGCCACATAGCTATATTTGAGGAATTGGTTCTCACCCGTCCAGTTAAATTTAAATTAAGTTGATACCAACTGAAACTATTGATTGTTGGGATACAATCATCCATTTATTGGTCTGGGATCAGCTCTGAGACAAAAAATTAGACCTCTGCTATTTTAGCTGAAACAATCAAAGTCACAATGATGGACAGCTTTGCTCCACAAAAACCTCTTATCTGTAAATCTTCAGTCATTTCCAAACTGATGCTATTGCCCAAAGATGGGTAATTTACTAATACCATCTCTAGTTACGGAGGCAGATGGCATTAGCATGAGTTATCAAGTGTTCAGTCATGGTATCAACTGCCAATGGACACCAGGTGCATTCTGTGCATTATAGGGTGTGTGGATATGCATATACGGCATGCACAAGTCCAAGGTGATACACTTTGGTGGTGGTATATGTTAATCACAAAGGTACAATCAAATCAAAGTATCCGGTGATAGTTTTACCAAACCACATTTAGCACTGGTGTATTATTATGCAAAATCAATCACAACACAGAATGAATGTGTGATCACAAAGTATTTAATGACAATGTGGATTGATAGAACACTAACAATTGAGTTGCTTGCATCCAGTTTCAATCAACAGTGAACGAGGCATACAGTGGCGAAGGGTGCATTCTCGCTACACTAGGAAGGAATGTTCTTTTATGTCTTCCTCCATTTGGCCTCAATAGACTGGTTTTGCAAAATTCAGCAAGATTCCCGCTTCCGGGTTTCATAGTGCCTGCCTGGGTTATACACCTATGGCTCCTGCTGAGGCGAAGAATGAACTTAAAACCTTACATGGTTAATTCCGGATAAAAAGATGCTGGTTCAGATGTGATGTTGAAACCATCCTCTGCATGATATAATCAATCATAGACTTACAGACTCTGAGAGATCGTTTCTGCGGCTTGGGTTGTCAAACCATGAGCGTTAAGAGTGCTCACTACAGATTGCAGGGATAGCACCAAATAGCAGCAATCTGCATAGGAGATGGGAAGCATTGTTTATGCTTCCTTACGTTTAACGGCACGGATGACTGACACATTAAAATTCAGTTTTATGGGATTATAACATTAAGTTACTATTCCATAACTGTGCCTTAAGTACCTCCTAATCATTTGGCTGATGAGTACATAAACCACTCTGTCCGGTCTCACCCTCTGATATCCAGAGAATGAAGGTATCGTCAGCTTAAAACCTCCCAGGTTTAGGGACGCAGAGATATGGGTTGTTAACATTGTACTACATCACTTCACCGATGGGCATCAGCAACATCCCTGCCCATGGTTATACTCACGTACTAGTGATTATGCCATGGCACTGAGTACAGCGCTATGGGTCCAGTCATTGCAACACTGGATAGGATGATCATATCTGCGGGCTATAATAACATGTTTTGTTTATGATTAATCAAGCAGATTAGACAGGGACACAAGACCAAACTAGAGTTGCATATCCCATGGACCTTGGGTTGCGTGTGATCACGCATTTACACCAGTATGTCAAGGTTCCTAAGAGCCTTATAGACTGACAGCAATATTATTAGTTACATAAAATCTTGTTAGAAGGAATCACTATGAAACTTCTCCAGATGGTTATATGGGTCTGGCATATACAGGAGTATACATTGACATTGAGTCTCACTCCACCAGGACCGCTATACCTCAGCAGCAGGAATGCACCACATCCTAGCGGTTGCAGGATGGTCAAACTATTGATCTATCCAAATATTCAGAATAAACCTATTGCCAGATCAGGGGTATTTGCCAACTCTATGTTAGGTATGGTTCATACTTCCTCCAGGTTGAGGGAGGTTACTATTGCCACTATTATTCATTAATAGCATCAACATGTCTATATCTATGTCATGTCTGAATGCATTCTTAATGTTCACTCATCATTGGCCTACTGATGCAGTGTATGACGCCTGGACTCGGTTTCACGGCATGAAATCACAGAGCTTTAAAATCTTCACGTAGTCACTCACGTGACTCCGAAGTAAAATAGTAAGATTAAACGAGAACTTACCAGTTTGAAGTTTGATCTTTATTTTATGAGGAGTAACGTTGAGGGATTACGTGCCCTCCGCTCCCAGCCCTCTATCATAAAGTTCAACTGGTATTATGGTTCTCTTATCTTACTATGTTCAGTTCAACAACTGTTTTCTGTGATTTCACACCGCTGCTTTGAAGAATGACACGCATGCATACTGGACGTGGTCTTCACGTAATCCCTGAACGTTACTCCTCATAAAATAATGATCAAACTTCAAACTGGTAAGTTCTCGTTTAATCTTACTATTAATTCACCAGGACAGCGAAACAAAAGCTACAATGACAACCTGCTTGCAGCTGCATCACAGGCATGTAGAATGAGACAGCATAACTAAATCTAAATGATACCTAAATATTACATAAATTATACATCCCTTCTACAAGACAGTGAAAAGATAAAGACTGCAAAAACAACACATTTGTTTAGTTTAAGTTTTAGTTTCAGGTTTAGTTTAGTTTAATTTCCCCATCGAGCCACTTACAGTGTATAGATGAGGGTACATGATACGGAAATAATAGTTTAGTTTGAAGTAGGGTCTCGACCCAAAACGTCACCGATTCCTTCTCTCCAGAGATGCTGCCTGTCCCGCTGAGTTAATCCAGCTTTTTGTGTCTATCTTAGATTTACACCAGCATCTGCAACTCTTTCCTACACAATAGTTTAGTTTAGTTTAGTGTAGTTTAGACAATAGACAATAGACAATAGTAGGCCATTCGGCCCTTCGAGCCAGCACCGCCATTCAATGTGATCATGGCTGATGATCCCCAATCAGTACCCCGTTCCTGTCTTCTCCCCATATCCCCTGACTCCGCTATCTTCAAGAGCCCTATCTAGCTCTCTCTTGAAAACATCCAGAGAACCGGCCTCCACCGCCCTCTGAGGCAGAGAATTCCATAGACTCACAACTCTCTGTGTGAAAAAGTGTTTCCTCATCTCCATTCTAAATGTTTCCAGCATGGAAACAGGCTCTTCGGCCCACCGAGTCAACGCCCACTAACGATCACCCATACACTGATGATAGACACAAAATGCTGGAGTAACTCAGCAGGACAGGCAGCATCTCCGAATAGGAATGGGTGACATTTCAGGTCGAGACCCTTCTTCAGACTGAGCATCAGGGGAAAGGGAGTTACAGAGATAAGGAAGTGTAAGAGATCAAAAGAGATAAAGTTCAAGAAAAATGTTGAATAGACCATTGTCAGCTCGGAGAAGGTGACAACAAAGCAAACAGTGATATAGTGTAATCAGTGGGACTGTCCGACTGGTCGGAGAACTGGGATGGAGGAGGGATAGATGGAGAGAGAAAGCAAGGGTTACTTGAAGTTAGAGAAGTCAATATTCATATCACTTTGGTAGAAACATAGAAACATAGAAAATAGGTGCAGGAGTAGGCCATTTGGCCCTTCGAGCCAGCACCGCCTGAAGAAGGGTTTTGGCCTGAAACGTTGCCTATATCCTTCGCTCCATAGATGCTGCTGCACCCACTGAGTTTCTCCAGCATTTTTGTGTACCCGCCATTTAATATAATCATGGCTGATCATCCAGAATCAGTACCCTATTCCTGCTTTCTCCCCATATCCCTTGATTCCATTAGCCCTAAGAGCTATATCTCTTGAATACATCCAGTGAACTGTCCTCCCCTGCTTTCTGTGGCAGAGATTTCCACAGATTTACAACTCTCTGGCTGAAAAAGTTGTTCCTCATCTCAGTCCTAAATGGCCTACTCCTTATTCTTAAATTATGACCCCTGGTTCTGGACTCACCCAACATCTTGAACATTATTCCTGCATCTAGCCTGTCCAATCCCTCAAGAATTTTATATGTTTCTATAAGGTCTCCTCTCATCCTTCTAAATTCCAGTGAATATAAGTCCAGTCAATCCATTCTTTCATCATATGTTAGTCCCACCATCCTGGGAATTAACCTGGTGAACCTACTTTGCACTCCCTCAATATCAAGAATATCCTTCTTCAAAAACTGTACACAATACTCGAGGTGTGGTCTCACCAGGGCCCCGTACAACTGCAGTAGGACTTCATTGCTCTTAAACTCAAATCCTCTCGCTTTGAAGGCCAACATGCCATTTGCTTTTTTCACTGCCTGCTGTACCTGCATGCTTACTTTCAGTGATTGGTGTACAAGGACACCTAGGTCTCATTGCACCTTCCCTTTTCCTAATCTGACACCATTCAGATAATAATGGGGTGTAAGCTGCCCAAGCAAAATATGCTCCATGGCCAGAGTGAGGCCCACCGTAAATTGGTGGAGCAACACCTCATATTTCGCTTGGGTAGTTTACACCCCAGCGGTATGAACATTGACTTCTCCAATTTCCGGTAGTCTCTGCTTTCTCCCTCTTTCCCCATCCCTTCCAGCTCTCCCACAGAACCACTGTCTCCGTTTCTTCCTTTCTTCTTCCTGCCCCCCCACCCCCACATCAGTCTAATGAAGGGTCTCGACCCGAACGCTGCCTTTTTCCTTCGCTCCTTAGTTGCTGCCTCACCCACTAAGTTTCTCCAGCATTTTTGTATACCAAGCGAAATATGAGGTGCTGTTTCTCCAAGTGGAGACAGTGGAGGAATAAGGCCCAGTGCAAATTGGAGGATCAGCACCTCATATCATGCATTGGTTTTCCACTGACAGGATAGAGCTTTTCACTGTACTTTGGCACGTGACAATAAACTGCTTCATGATTCAACCAACAGCAATGGTGTAGTTGGCGAAGCTGACAGTGGTTGAACAACAGTCTACTTCACAAACGGGTCACATCACGATGCAATGGTGGCCGGCATTATACGGTACCCGGACGTGGCGCCGACGGACGAGAAGCCGAAGCAAAGAAGTTGAAGTCAAAGAACCGAATGATAACGTGGCCGAAACGCCAATAAATCGAAAGAGTACGAAGACGAAACGCCTATTAACCGAAAGGATGGGACGCCTAAATGCAAACTAAATTTAATCTTTCCAGAGGTTGTGGACAAGGATGCCCGCTATCCCCATTATTATTCGCTCTTGCAATTGAACCATTAGCAGAAAGTGTTAGAGCCCATCCAGAAATACACGGGTATAATACTAAAGACACAATGAATAAAATGTCTTTATATGCAGATGATGTATTAATATATATTACAAAGCCAGAAACTAGCATTCCAAACCTATTAAATCTAATAACTCAATTTGGTCAGTTTTTGGGATATAGAATGAATTGGAATAAAAGCAAAATCATGCCAATAACGGAACTCAATTTACTCACACTACAACAATCCCCTTTTAAAATAGTTAAGGAAAAATTTAAATATTTAGGAATTTATGTAACTAAGACATATACTTCTTTATTTAAATTAAACTTCCCACCTTTACTGAATAAACTACATAAGAATATTCAGTATTGGAAAACACTTCCTATTTCAATGTTTGGGAGAATTAATGCTATAAAAATGATCTTTTTACCACTATTATTGTACCAATTCCAATCAATTCCAATATATCTCCCAAAATAGTAAGATTAAATGAGAACTTACCAGTTTGAAGTTTGATCTGTATTTTATGAGGAGTTACGATGAGGGATTACGTGAAGAACCCGCTCAGCACGCATGCGCGGCATACTTCAAAGCAGCGGTGTGGAATCACAGATAGACACAGTTATTGAAGTAAACATAGTAAAGAAAAGGAGACATCAGTTTAACATTTTGACCCATATTAATGAGGGTGGGAGCGGAGGGCACGTAATCCCTCATCGTAATTCCTCATAAAATACAGATCAAACTTCAAACTGGTAAGTTTTCGTTTAATCTTACTATTTTACTTTGGAGTCACGTGAGTGACTACGTGAAGACTTCAAAGCTCTGTGATTTCAAACCGTGTAACAGGTATTATTTCACGCACTGCCGAAGTCCTTGAGGGAGGTAGTGTGTTATCGTAATCAACCAATGAATCTGTTTGTAGAAAAACACAATGGTATTTTTTAACAATAACAACAAAGAAATTAAATTGCTCCCCTGGGCTTAAATTAAATATTTGCAGTCTGTAAAATCAAATAAAACAGGTTCTGCCAACGGCTTATTATAAAATTTCTGAACGGTCTTACCCCCGACCATCCTGCTGTAGCCAGGATGTGGTCTATAGGCACGTCCATACTTTTAGCCGTCGACGTGGATGCTGCCCTGGTGGAATGAAATTTGTACATGTTAGTTTTTATCCCAGCAGTTTTTAGCACCTGCTTGAGCCATCTCAAAATGGTTCGGCTCGTCACCCGACCATAAGGTTTTTTATGACTGACCCACAAGGCTTTTCATCTCCCTCGAATATTTTGGTTGTGTCTATGTAGGATAGTAGGTGGGTCATGGCACATAACCGTGGTTCTGGCGGGTAAGCCCGGAATTCCACGACTGGATTAGGTGTTCCTGGGCTGCTCTATTTGATCATTTCCTGGATAACGACAGAGATCTGGTCTGGAGCTGTGAGCATGGTGTCCAGTCGCAATAGGTGTAGTGACTGGACACCCTCTGGGCAGATACAAGTGCCATCAACATGAGTGTTTTGAGCATAGATTGTTCCAGGTTGAGGGATCTGGCTGGTGGCCATCCCCTGAGGTATGTCAGGACCACACTGACATCCCATGTATGGGTGTACCTTGGTCTAGGGGGTTAGAGTTGTAAATACCCTTGATTAGTTTGACCACCAGCGGGTGGGACCCCATGGCCTGTTGTCCTGGAGCTGGGTTTAAATAGACAGGCAGGGCAATTCTAGCTGTGTTGATGGCTCTGTAGCTGAGTCCTTCATCGTGGTGAAGGTTCGCCAGGAATTCCAGTACGTTGGTAACTGTAGCGGTTGAGTAGGTGGTCCCTGTATCCAAGCAGTACTTCTCCCATTTTTTGATGCTGGACAAGTGCTGTTTTTTAGTGGATGTTCGGAGGGATGCTGACATGGTGTCGACAGTTTGTTATGATAATCCCAGTCCCAGAAGTGGTTTGTGCAGAGTCTGCAACCCAGGAGTTCGCTTTATTTATTTATTTGTTTATTTTTCATGGCACGGGTGGCTTGTGCCCGACACTGGGTGTTAATAACTCTGGGTCACTGGGGAATACCATCGGAGTTTCAACAACCATGTCATGGAGTATTGGGAACCATGGCTGCGTAGGCCAGTCGGGTACTATCAAAATACCTGAAGCAGAGTCCATTTGTATTGTGCGTAGTCCCCGACTGATGAGGCAGAAGGGAGGAAATGCATAGAAGAAGAATTTCCCCAATCCAGCGCTTCGGTGGCTTTACTTCCAGCGCGGTATCGGGGAATGCGGAGCGCCGGGTAAGCGGTCCTACCGCCTTGTTGTTGCCCCCCCCAGATGGAACGCTCCTCCATGGAGTCGAGCGGGGGACAGGTTTGTTCTAGAGCCTTTCTTCTCTGCCTGACAGCAGAAGGCTCCCTGTGAAAGAAAAACCCGACCTCAGAGCTTACCTGATGGTCCGTTCTTTCACCCCGTAGCGGGAGCGCCTGACTCCCGATGCGCCGCTGTTGCTCTGCTGAACGTAATGCCGCGCATGCGTGCTGAGCGGGTTCTTCACGTAGTCACTCACGTGACTCCGAAGTAAAATTATTATTTTTAAGTCGATTCCATTGTTACAAGCTTCATATTGGATTATAAGAATCATAGAATAAGCAAAAAACATTTATGTAAATCAAAGACAAATTGAGGTTTGGCCTTACCAAATTTTTTGTTTTATTTTTGGGCAGTCCATATTAAAAACATGAATTTCTGGCTGAAAGAAATGGATCAGCAACCAGATTGGTTAAGGATGGAAAAGGAAGACTGCTTGCCTTTTGAAATTGGTTCGATTATGTTTGCTCCCACAATACTGCACAAAAAAACCTATAGGGAAAACCCCATAATACATAGTGGTATACGAATCTGGAAATAATTAAAAAAGGCTTTAAAATTGGATAATATATCACTCTGTTTCCCCATTGTAAACAATCCTTTATTTAAACCCTCCATATTGGATAAAGGTTTTACACAATGGAAAAATTACGGATTAAAAAGATGGGACATCTTTAAAGGAAAGGCACTTTTCTTTCATTTCAGGAGTTACAACAGATCTACGGTCTACACTCAAATAACTTTTTCAGATATCTACAATTTAGAGATTATGTTAAATCTAATACACAAGATTATAGGACTAGGGAACTAGAAATCCTTGATGAATGTTTGAATAAACATCCTAATACAGAAAATGTAATAACTTATATTTATAACACCCTCTTAGATAGCGAGGTCCCATCGATGGAATTATATAAACACACATGGGAAAATGAATTAGGCCAACCTATAACGAAAGATATTTGGGATGAAAGTCTACAATATATACATCAATGCTCGTTAAATGCCAGACATGCTTCAATACAATAGTATTACACAGATTACATTACTCTAAAACAAAACTAAATAGAATCTTCCCACATATCTCTCCTATCTGTGATAAATGTCAGCATCTAGAGGCTAATTTAACACATACTTTTGTAAATTGTATAAAAATCAAAAATTTCTAGATTGATATTTTTAGAATAATTTCTAAATTGGATCCCGATTCAAAACTAATAATACTTGGAATATCAGAACAAAGTCTAACACTCACAACAAGCCAAAGAAACTTTCTCGACTATAGTATAATAACTGGGAAAAAATTAATATTACAATTTTGGAAAGGCCCTATTACCCCCACAATTAAAATGTGGATTATGGAAATGTCGGAGACCCTACACTTGGAAAGAATTAGACTTGTCTTAATGGACAAACAAGAACTTTTTGTCAGAATATGGTCTCCATTCATTGACTATTTGAAGGGGTAGATCGGTTCAGCACGGGAACCTAACTGAAGCTTGAACTCAGGATTAGATAAAAAGTTATACTTTATAATCTACGAACCTATCTCCAATGACGTATTATTGGTAAATCATTCCATTCTTTTTTTATCTTGACATTTGTGTTTATTTTTCTCTTTCTTTCTTACTCACTATCTATAAAAAAAAAACTAGAAGCAGAATCAATCCACAATTGATAATATTAATAATGTACGACTGATATACATGAAATGTTTATACCATAATATGTGTTTGCTTCTAATAAAAATATTATATAAAAAAATAAAAATAAATGCAAACTAACCGAAAGGGCGGGACGCCTAAAAGCCAACGAACCGAAAAGCCTCATCGCCTAAAAGCAAACTTACCGAATGGCTGCTCCGTCGAAACGCCACCTACCCGAAAGGCGGCGTCGCTTATAGGCCAAAGGACCGACTGCCGCTCAACAGAAAAGTCCAATAACGGACATGATGTTGCCGGGGGGTGGGACTTGTCCGCGATTGGTCCAGACCCCAGCGTCCATCACATCATTGTAAAGGGATGAACATTGTGCCACACCTCCGCTCCACCCGACCTGCAGCCCGCGGAGGGTGACCGTGGGAGAGTGGGGGCTGTCCCGAGGGATGCGCACCTTCGGCCGCTTTCAACTTGGTGCTTGTGTTCAGATTGCCCAGTCACCTATGGCTTGTGTGGGAAAAGGACCCCTTCACTCCCATCTCCCCCTTTTCTCTCCCCTCTTCTCTCTCTCCCCCTCTCTCTCTCTCTCTCCCTTGTCTCTCTCTCCCTTCTCTCTCACCCCTTCTCTCTCTCCTCCTCTCTCCCCTCTTCTCTCCCTCCACCTCTCTCTCTCCCTTCTATCTCTCCCCCTCTCTCTCTCCCTTATCTCTTTCCCCTCTCTCTCTGCTCCTCTCTCTTCCCCTTCTCTCTCTCTCTCCTTCTCTCTCCCTTCTCTCTCCCTCCCTTGTCTCTCCCTCCCTTCTCTCTCTCCCCTTCTCTCTCTCCTCCTCACTTCCCCTCCTCAACCCCCCCCCCCCCCTCTCCCTTCGCTCTCTCCCCTTCCAGACATTGGGGGAGTCCAGAACCAGGGGTCACAGTTTAAGAATAAAGGAGAGGCCATTTAGGGCTGAGATGAGGAAAAACGTTTTCACCCAGAGAGTTGTGAATCTGTGGAATTCTCTGCCACAGAAGGCAGTGGGGGCCAATTCACTGGATGTTTTCAAGAGAGAGATTTAGCTCTTGGGGCTAACGGAATCAAGGGATATGAGGAAAAAGCAGGAAGGGTTTTCGATGATCAGCCATGATCAAATTGAATGGCGATGCTGGCTCGAAGGGCTGAATGGCCTACTCCTGCACCTATTTTTATAAGTTTCTATGTAACTGTCCAACTGTTTTTTAAAACCTCCATTAGCGACATGTTTCATACCCCCACCATTCTTGTCCAGTTAAATCTTTCCCACTTCGCCTTAAATCTATGTCCTCTGGTACTCTGGGCAAGAGACTGTGCATCTACCCGATCTATTCCTCTCATGATTTTTACACCTTTATAAGATCACCCCTCATCCTCCTGCACTCCAAGGAATAGAGTCACAACCTACTCAACCTCTCCCCATGGATCAGACCCTCGAGTCCTGGCAACATCCTCATAAATCGCCTCAGCACCCTTTCCAGCTTGACACTATCTTTCCTACATCATGGTGCACCGAACTGAACACAATGCTCAAAATGCGGCCCCACCAACGCTTTATAAAACTGCAACATGACCTCCCAACTTTTACACTCAATATAGAATATACATATTGTACATACATACTCAATAGTTGTTTAAGAAGAAACTGCAGATGCTGGAAAATCGAAGGTAGACAAAAGTGCTGGAGAAATTCAGCGGGTGCAGCAGCATCTATGGAGCGAAGGAAATAGGCAACGTTTCGGGCCAAAACCCTTCTTCAGACTGATGTGGGGGGGGGGGGGTGCGGGAAGAGGAAAGGAAGATGAGGAGCCAGAGGGCTGAGGGAGAGCTGAGAAGGGGAAGAGACAATAAGGAGAAGTCAATGTTCATGCCGCTGGGGTATAAACTGCCCAAGTGAAATATGAGGTGCTGCTCCTCCAATCTCCTGTGGTGCTCACTCTGGCCATGGAGGAGGCCCAGGACATAAAAGTCGGATTCAGAATGGGAGGGGGAGTTGAAGTGCTGAGCCACCGGGAGGTCAGGTTGGTTAATGCGGACCGAGTGGAGGTGTTCGGCGAAACGATCGCCAAGCCTACGCTTGGTCTCACCGATGTAGATCAGCGGACATCTAGAGCAGTGGATGCAATAGATGAGGTTGGAGGAGGTGCAGGTGAACATCTGCCGCACCTGGAACGGCTGCTTGGGTCCTTGAATGGAGTCGAGGGGGGAGGTAAAGCGACAAGTGTAGCATCTCTTGCGGTTGCAAGGGAAAGTGCCCGGGGAGGGGGTGATGCGGGTGGGAAGGGAAGAATTGAGCAGAGAGTTACGGAGGGAGCGGTCTTTGTGGAAAGCAGACGGGGGGGAGATGGGAAGATGTGGCAAGTGGTGGGGTCACGTTCTCCAATTTCCGGTAGCCCTTATTGTCTCCTCCCCTTCTCAGCTCTCCCTCAGCCCACTGGCTCCTCCTCTTCCCTTCTCCCCCCCCCCCCCCCCCCCCCCCCCCCCACCCACCCTACATCAGTCTGAAGAAGGGTTTTGGCCCGAAACGTTGCCTATTTCCTTCGCTCCATAGATGCTGCCGCACCCACTGAGTTTCTCCAGCACTTCTGTCTACTCAATAGTTGTGGGCTTTAGGAAGCTATGGGATGAATCCACATCTACCGGCTACTGTATCCAGACATTTTAGAGAATGTAACCACTGCTGACTAAAATAGTAAGATTAAACGAGAACTTACCAGTTTGAAGTTTGATCGTTATTTTATGAGGAGTAACGATGAGGGATTACGTGAAGAACCCCGCCAGGACGCATGCGTGTCATTCTTCAAAGCAGCGGTGTGAAATCACAGATAACTGTAATGACTAAACATAGTAAGATTAGAGAAGAGATACCAGTTGAGTATATGATCAGGGTGGGAGCGGAGGGCACGTAATCCCTCATCGTAACTCCTCATAAAATACAGATCAAACTTCAAACTGGTAAGTTTTCGTTTAATCTTACTATTTTACTTCGGAGTCACGTGAGTGACTACGTGAAGATTTTAAAGCTCTGTGATTTCATGCCGTGGAAACGAGTCCATGCATCACGTCTGCCTTGATGACTATAGGAGGAATTGTGTTAACATAATTTGGACATGAATTCGACATTGAAATCATAAAATTTATTAACACAAAATTATAACCCCTGTTTATAGGTTTAAATTAATTTACAGAACTTAAAATTGTTTCTGCAAACGTTCCAGGTTTCATTACTGGTTTGTTGTAAAATAGTTGGAATGTTTTTTCCCCTGACCATCCTGCTGCCTTGAGGATTTGGTCCATTGGTACA
This sequence comes from Amblyraja radiata, assembly GCF_010909765.2. Lineage (NCBI taxonomy): Eukaryota > Metazoa > Chordata > Chondrichthyes > Rajiformes > Rajidae > Amblyraja > Amblyraja radiata. Next base: position 3,075,056 of record NC_045984.1, read on the forward strand.
TCCAACTGTATTGCTGCCGATGTAGCTGCAGCCCTGGTGGAATGAGATTTAAAAATATTAGTATCCACCCCAGCCTGTCTTAGCACCTGTTTCAGCCATCTTGAGATGGTCTGGACCGTCACTCTTTTGTGTGGTTGCTTGTGGCTGACCAGAAGTGCCTTCTCATTGCCTCTGATGATTTTCGTTTTCTCCATGTATAACGACAAATGTCTTACTATACAGAGACGGTCATCTGTTGGGTATGACCTAAATTCTATATTGAGGCCTGCTGATCCCTGTCTGTTCTGTTTTACTAATTCATAGATATGAAACGTAATATTTTCAGTTGAGGAAGTCATGTTGTCCAGTCTTAGTTTATGCAGTGACTGTACCCTCTGTGCCGTGACCAATGCCATTAGAATGACTGTTTTTAATGTCAGTCTGTGTAGGGACAGAGCTGTTGCTGGAGACCAATTCCTGAGCATCTTCAGGACAATACTTACATCCCATATTTGGGAGTACCTGGTTCTTGGGGGATTAGTATTAAAAATTCCCCTCATAAGTTTTGTTACCAGTGGGTGAGTCCCAACAGAGTAACGCTCTGTCCCCTGCCATAGGTAAGTCGATAGGGCACTTCTGGCGCAGTTGATGGCACTGTAACTGAGCCCCTCATCATAATGGAGGCCTGCCAGATATTCCAGAACAGACGGGATGTTCATGTCTCTGTGGGTGATGTTGTTTTTGTGACAATGCATCTCCCACTTCCTGATATAGACCAGATACTGTTTTTTGGTTGACTGTCTTTGGGCCGCCGAGATCATGTTCACTGTTCGGTCCGTCAGTCCCAGTTGTAGTAGAGGTGTTTTTAAACTCTACAAATTAATAAGTTCAAATGGTTATGGCATGGGTGGCTATCCCTTGTTACGGGGTGTAGTAATAAATCTGGTCTATGTGGGATGGTGATACATGGTTCTAATACCATGTTTAGTACCACTGGGAACCATGGTTGAGTAGGCCAATCGGGTACTACCAAAATACCAGACGCAGAGTTGTTGTATTTTCCTTAATACCCGACTGATGAGGCAGAAAGGAGGGAATGCGTAAATAAACAATTTCCCCCAATGCAGCGAAAATGCATCTGTCGCCGCTGCCCCAGGGTCTGGTTCCCATGAAACATACTTTGCTAACTGGTGGTTAAGTCTGGATGCGAATAGATCGATATCTGGTGTTCCATATCTTGCTGTAATATCAACAAATACTTTTTTATTCAACATCCATTCGGTGTTTTCATTAAATTTGCGTGACCTGGTGTCTACCACTAAATTTAGTCTTCCTGGTAGGGAAGTGGCTGATATCCAAATATCTCTCTGGATACACCATTGCCAAATTGTATTAGCCAGATTTTCACATGATGTCGATTTGTTTCCACCCATGTGGTTAATGTATGCTACCACGGTGGTATTGTCTATCTGTAGTCTAACATGCTGGTGATATGACCTACTACAATATGACTTTAGGCCATGGAATGCACCCAACATTTCCAGGTAGTTTATGCCCAGTGTGAGTAATAATGATGCCTCCTGAGCAGTCCATCTACCTCCACAGCTGGTGATGGTATTGGTGGCTCCCCACCTAAGCGCACTGGCATCAGTTTGTAGTACCATGGAAGGGTTACTGACAATGATTGGATTGGAACAAAGCCAGATGTTATCTATCCACCATTTTAGTTCCATTTTAGCTTTGATTGGTAGTTTCATAGGTCTGTCAAAGTGACCTGCATTGATTTTGAGTGCTTGTATTTTTGCTCTCTGTAAGTTTTGGTAATGTAGAGGTCCAAATTGTGTGGCTGGAAAGGCAGCCACCATTTTGCCAATTACTTTTGCTACCAATCTGATGGATGGTTTGCTGATGTCAATGAGGTTGTTGCAAGCCTCTATTAAATCTCTAGCCTTTCCCTTAGGCAGAGTCACCGACATGTGAACTGAGTCAATGGTGAAACCCAAATAGTCCATAGTAATGGAAGGCGTTAGTTTAGATTTAACTGGATGGATAATAAATCCCAGTTTTTCAAATAACTGTTTTGTGGCTGTTACAGTTTGTTTGGCCAATTCCAAAGTTTTGCCCACAATAAGTATGTCATCTAAATATGCCATGACCATGTGTTTTCGTTTCCGGAGAAACGCTAGGGCTGGTTTCAAACTTTTTGTGAACAGCCTGGGGGCTGATGATAACCCATTTGGCAGTGCTTTATACTGCCAGTGTTGTCCCATCCAGTTGAATTTTAAGTAACATCTGTGGTCACCTCGTATAGGCACTGAATAGTAAGCATCTTCTAAATCGATGCTGGCCATGAAGTAACCTTTGGAAATTAATCGTTTAGCAGTAACAAAGGTTTCCATTTTGAAGTGAATATATTGTACGAATGTATTCAATTTTGTCAGATCTATGATGATGCGACAACCACCATCTTTTTTGTTTTTGGTAACTATATTGGACACGAATTCTAATGGTTCGTGTTGAGTTTGCTCAATTACACCTTTTACGTAAAGCCGCTCCAGTTCAGCTTGCGCTTCTGATTTTTCTTTATCAGAAAGCACGAACATTCAGTTCGGTATATGTTGAACTGGAGGGCTGTACTTGTGTATAAACTCTATTGTATATCCCTGGATACTGCTTAAGATGTAAGTATCGGTTGTTAACATGCTCCATGCATTCAGAAAAGAGTGTAATCTCCCACCAACCTCCATGCTCCCTGTATTTTGTAGGGAGCCAGACCCACCTGCCTCCATAGTTACCAGTGGCAGGTTTACTTCTTTTTGTAGGTTCTTCGCTGCTGTTGTTGCGCTGGTGTCTGGATTTGTGGTTTGGTTGGCGTTGGAGGTCCGCGCATCTTCCAAGAAGGCCGGCCTGGGCCATGGCCTAAAAAAGACTCATGTTTTGAGTACCGGGCCTTCGAGCTTTCACCAGTCATTCTTGTTCTGCTGGTGGGTGCGTAGGGGTGCTGTCTTTGGCTGTAGTGCGTTTTTGATGGAGTCCCTTTTATTAGTCCCAGGGTTTTTGCTTCCTCATCGAGCTCCTTGACTTGCTTCGATAGGTTGCCTCCAAATAATAGTATTGGTGGTTTTGTGGTCCCAGGTTTGCACAGTCCCACGAATTTTGGGTTTAGTGTGGGTTGAATGGCACTCTTCCTGATGTTGTTTATCTCATGTTGAGTGTTGCAGAGTAGTGCCAGTGCATCTTGTTGGTCCTGGGACATGTCCTTGTCATTCACTGTGCGGACAAATGCTGTTATCCCTGCTGTTAGGAGTTTCAATACTTTTTGTAATTTGACGTCCATACTTCTGACTCCTATTCCAATGTGTTTCCATATACAGGTGTTTACTATTGGAACATTCAGGGATATGCAGTTGCCCGGTGCCAGGTGTCTTGATGTGGTGTCCAGTACAGCCTGTTCTTGTAACTGGTTTAGAGACATATAGTCTATACTGGCAGCTAGCTTTGGCTCCAGATTTTGACCAGTCTGGTCTGGCTGTATGAAATTGGACACCATGTCCAGTAGGTTCTTTCCTTCCTGCACCCCTTGCACACTTGTCTTTCCTTCTGCGGACCCCTCTTCCAGGTCAGCCCAGAACTGACCCGCAGTGCTCCCCTCTGATGAAGTAGAAGCACTGTGCAGCCCTTCAAGACGTACTGCTGTGGGTTTATCATAGGGCCCACTGTGACCCGACTCCATCTCCCGGAGTCTGTCACGTTGGAGCAAATGCTCCACACACCGCTCCATCCGGCTCCAGCGCTCACGGTCGCTGGCCGCCCGCGGTTGTTCAAAGTCGGACTCCTCTGAGTCCACGACCTTGTTTGTTTTTTGTCTAGCCTTACCGCCCGGCCGCGTGGATCTGGCCGGTGTGAAGGCGACATCGGGCACAGCTGATCCCACTATCGGTGATCCAAGTGCCGCTGGCTGCTGCTGGCTGCCCGCTGCTCCGCGGTCCTCCCTCACCAGCTTTGTCGCAGACCTTGTCTTCTTTGTTTTGTCCATGTTCCCACCTGTAGTTGGAAATGGAAACAAAAAGACCGCAGAGTAAACTCTTACCTGCAAGTTGCGGCTTTTAAACTGCCGCTGCGGGGGAATGTCTTTCCACCGCGTCTGACGTTTCGCAATGCGTGTAGCGATATGACACGCATGCGTCCTGGCGGGCTTCTTCACGTAGTCACTCACGTGACTCCGAAGTAAAATAGAGCTGAGGTGACCTTTACTAGAGTGAACATACCCTGCTGCAATTACTCGCAATGCAGCAGCAATAATGGACTGCTGGAACAGAATGGGAAATAAAACATAGATAATCTATAAAGATGCACTTTGCGGAAGATTTAAGACTGACAATAATTACAATTATAGTAATGTTGATAATTGCATTGCATTCGATCAGTTCTCAGACGTTTAAGCTGCACCTCAGCACAGCTCATTCACAAACATCGGAAATTTAGTTCAGCTCAGTTTAGTTTATTGTCACGTGCACCGATGTACAGTGAAAAGCTTTTGTTGCGTGCTGACCATTCAGCAGAAAGTCTACACGTGATTACAATCGAGCCATCCACAGTGTACAGATACAGGATTAGAGAATAACTTTTGGTGGAAGGTATAGCCAAAAAAGTCTGATCAAAGATAGTCCGAGGGTCACCAATGAGGTAGTAGTTCCACACTGCTCTCTAGTTGTGGTACGATGGTTCAGTTTAAGGAGTTTCAAATACGTAAAGAAGGTTATTGCACAACCCACACTCGCCCACCACCTACCACCACACCCCCCCCCCCCCCAACCCCACCCCTTCCCCACACCCCACCCCCTCACCATACACATCCTTGCAGGCTTGGAGACATGAAGTCGAAAGACATACAGCAGTGAAACAGGCCATTTGGCCTAACCTGCCCATACCGACCAAAATGCCCCATCTACGCTAGTCACACCTGGCCACCTGGCCCAATATCCTTTCAAACCTTTCTTATCCATGTACCTGTCTAAATATCTTTAAAATATTGCTACTGTACCTGCCTCGTCTGAAGAAAGGTCCCTAATCAAAACATCACCTAACTATGTTCTCGAGAGATGCTGCCTGAACTGCTGAGTTACTCAATCAGACTAAAGAATGATCCTGACCTAAAGCATCACTTTTCCATATTCTCCAGAGATGCTGCCTGACCCGCTGAGTTACTCCAGCACTTTGCATCTTTTTGTCTCTACTCAACACCCTGACTGATGAGGGCCAGTGTATCGAAAGCCTTCTTGACCACCCTGTCTACCTTCAAGAGAATTCCAGGATCGTGACTGAAGCGGGTGTCACGGTGGTGCAGCGGGTAGAGCTGCTGCCTCACGGCGCCAGTGAGCCATGTTCGATCCTGACCTTGGTTCTTGGTTCTTGATTCTTGGTTCCTCCAAAATATTCCAACTGGAAGTGGTGAAGGGAGGGATTAAGCCAGAAAGGGTATAAAGAACACACACTATAGAATTTGACATAAAACATAAAATATCCCCACACAGCAGAATCAAAGTTTCCCACTGTGTGGGAAGGCACCAAATTCAGTCTCTTCCTCCACTGTTCCTCATGGTCAGGGCCTCCCCAAGCCCTCCGCAGTTGCAGCTACGGGCGGCCCGATGTCCAGGACCGCTCGCCGGGGTGACACAAGTCCGACGTCGGGGCTGCGGGACGTCCTCAGCGGCGTGGACACCAGAGTCGGCCCCCTCCTACCGGAGTCGGCGGCTTCCAAAGTCCGCAGGGCGCGCCGGGTGGAGACTGCTGCTGTAGACCCTCTGCAAGGCGCCCCAGGACTCCACGATGTTGTTCAGCGCCGCCCGCGTTGGAAGCTCTCCGCACCAGAGCTCCACGATGTTGGAGCAGCGGCCCAACGCTCCGGAGCTCCAAACGGCGACCCAGGTAGGCATCGCCCGCTCCGCGGTGACTCCAGGGCTGCGCCGCCGCTGTAGCAGTCCTGGTCCAGTTCCCGGTCCCCGGCAGGAAAGGCCGCTCCGATCCAGCTGGTAGGCCGCGAGGTGGGGGGCGAGGACGCGACTCGGAGAAATAGTCGCGTCCCCGCCAGGAAGAAACTGGGAAACGGTTTCCCCTTTACCCTGCCCTCCTCCCCCACATAGAAAAGTTAAAGTTTCCCCCAACACAAAACTTTAAAATGGTGGCTGCCTTTCCAGCCACACAATTTGGACCTCTACATTACCAAAACTTACAGAGAGCAAAAATACAAGCACTCAAAATCAATGCAGGTCACTTTGACAGACCTATGAAACTACCAATGAAAGCTAAAATGGAACTAAAATGGTGGATAGATAACATCTGGCTTTGTTCCAATCCAATCATTGTCAGTAACCCTAACTAAAAATAAAAAAAAGATTGAAATAACAGACAGGCTGTAGGTAGAGGCTGCTGCAGTGCAGCGCCCCCTCCCTATATGCCGGCTGTGGTTGGTTGCCGCCTGTGCGGAGTTTGTACATTCTTCCTGTGACCACGTGGGTTTCCTCTGGGTGCTCCACTTTCCTCCCACTTCCTAAAGATGTACAGGTTGTAGGTTGATCTGAAAATTGCCTTTAGTGTGTAGATAGTGGATGAGAAAGTGGTATAACATAGAACATGCTCCCCACGAGGTACTATGCAATACTCTTTTATTGTTCATTCATTAAAGCAGGCCATCTGAACACCTTTGAAACTTATCAAGCATAAAACAACCTAACGGCCTATTCAATGCATTTTAATTATTATTTTCCAGACAGGAAAAGGCATGGAGAACAGAAGGCAACAAATGTAATGGTCAGCAAGTCCCTGCAGGCTAACTCTTCCGTAAGAAATGTTAGCGGATGGTATCCAACCAGACACAACATCTAGTGTGCAAGGTGGAGAAAAGAAATTAGCTTTTGATTTTCACAATTTATATCATTTACCTCTCTCTGGCTTCACATTTCACTCCTCTTTAGTTTAGTTTAATTTAGAGATACAGCGCGGAAACAGGTCATTCGGCCCACCGAGTTCTTGCCGACCAGTGATCCCCGCACACTTACACACATGAGGGACAATTTTCAATTATACCAAGGCAATTAACCTACAAACCTGTACGTCGTTGGAGTGTGGGAGGAAACCAGAGATCTCAGACAAAACCCACGCTGATCACAGGGAGAAGGTACAAACTCCATACAGACAGCACCCACAGGCAGAATCGAACCTGGGTCTCAGGCGCTGTTAGGCAGCAACTCTACCGCTGCGCCACCATTTACACAGAGGGTGGCGGGTGTCTGGGACACACTGCCAGGGGTGGGTTGGGGCAGATATGATTGTGGCATTTAAGATCGCACCAACCAGCGATTCCCGCATTCTGACACAATCCTAGGGACAATTTACATTTACACCAAGCCGATTAATGTACAATCCTGCACATCTTTGGAGTATGGGAGGAAACTGAAGATCTTGGAGAAAATCCACACAGGTCACGGGGAGAACGTACAAATTCCGTTCAGACAGCACCCGTAGTCGGGAACGAACCCGGGTCTCTGGGGTTGTAAGGCAGCAGCTCTACCGCTGCGCCACCGTGCCACCTCCAGCCACTGTCACTTACTCCAATCATCTTCCAAACACCCAACACTTGCCAAGCACTCCCCCATCCCCACTTCTCCTTTCCAGCTTTCTCTCCCCTACTCCATCAGTCTGAAAATGGGTCCCGACCGGAATTGTCACCTATCCTTTCTCTCCAGAGATGCTGCCTGAACCGATGTATTACTCCGGCATTTTGTGTCTATCTTTCGTATAAACCAGCATTTATATTACATATAATTTGCCTATTTGTTTTTGGGAAAGCAACGAACATCTAAGCCAACAGAATTTATATAAAACTTTCTATCTTTCTGTTACAGTTATGGCTGAGATAAAAGGCAAATCCTCTCATCTCTGGTGCCAGCAATACATTAACTTTGGAGTAGCATGGTGGCGCAGTGGTAGAGTCGCTGTTTTACAGCACCAGAGACTTGGCTTTTGATCCTGACTAGTTTAGTTTAGTTTAATATATGAGATATAATGCGGAAACAGACACTTCTGCCCATCAAGTCCACGCCGACCAGTGATTTCCGTACACCAACACTTTCCTACACATTAGGGACAATTTACAATTTTACCAAATGCAATTAACCTACAAACCTGTACGTCTTTGGTGTGTGGGAGGAAACCACAGCACTCAGGAGAAATCCCACGCGGTCACAGGGAGAACGAGCAAACTCCATACAGATAACACCCGTAGTCAGGATCGAACCTGCGCCTGTGGTGCTGTGAAGCAGCAACTCTAGTGCTGCACTACTGTGCTATCTCTATCTGTCTGTATGGAGTTTGTACATTCATCCTGTGACTGTGTGGGTTTTCTCCAGGTACTCCAGCAGGGATCTCTGGTCGTTGTGTACTCGGTGCGCCGAAGGACCTGTTTCCGCGCTGTATCTCTAAACTAAACTAATAATAATAATAATAATGGATGGGATTTATATAGCGCCTTTCTAATGCTCAAGGCGCTTTACATCGCATTATTTATTCACTCCTCAGTCACACTCGGTGGTGGTAAGCTACTTCTGTAGCCACAGCTGCCCTGGGGCAGACTGACGGAAGCGTGGCTGCCAATCTGCGCCTACGGCCCCTCCGACCACCACCAATCACTCACACACATTCACACACAGGCAAAGGTGGGTGAAGTGTCTTGCCCAAGGACACAACGACAGTATGCACTCCAAGCGGGATTCGAACCGGCTACCTTCCGGTTGCCAGCCGAACACTTAGCCCATTGTGCCATCTGTCGCAAACTAAACTAAAGAAGTGGAGTGAAAAGACGATGCATCAGGTCAGGATCTTTCTTCAGACTAATCTAGACATAAACGCTCGCTGGTGAGAATGAGTCTAACACTCCAGATTGAGTGAGTGTTCGGAGTGGGAGAGGTTGGGGGGCAACGATTAAAGGAGATGTGTGGAGCAAATTGCCTGCACAGAGGATGGTAAATGCCTGGGAAACATTGCCGGGAATGGTGGTTAGTTTAGTTTAGGGATGCAGCGCGGAAACACTGAGTCTGCACTGAGTCCGCACCAACCAGCGATCCTCACACATTATCACTATCCTATACACACCAGGGACACATTTTTACATTTATACCAAGCCAATTAACCTACAAATCTGTATGTCTTTGGAGTCGGGGAGGAAACCGAAGATCTCGGAGAAAACTCCCGCAGGTCACGGGGAGAACATACAAATTCCATAGAGACAAGCAACCGTATTCAGGATCGAACCCGGGTCTCCGGTGCCGTAAGGCAGCAACTCTACCTCTGTGCCACCATGACAGGTATGTTAGTGGCATTTAAAAGACTTTTGGATCGGCATTTGGTTGGCAGGTAATGGAGGAATATGGGTTATGGGCAGGTTGGTAAGTGATGCTCTTGGCATCATGTTTGGCACAGACATTGTTGGCCAAAGGGCCTGTTCTTGCACTGTACTGTTCTATGCTCTATATCCAATGGATACAGAGCAGTAACTTACAGTGAAAACCTATCATAGGTTTTCCCAGTATGGAAAAACTCAAAGCACAATCGGTTAACTGTGAACCGACGAACAAAATGAATTGACTCCACCCTCAAAGGCATTGAAAGGAAATAGCTATATATTTTTTTAAACTTGTGCAATTAACATAATATTCACAGCTTCACATTTTTCACCTACAGCTCGCTCTTCTAGATTTAGTTAAGTAGTCTTCAGTGGCAAAGGATAGCCTTGGGCAGGGACACATTTAACTTGATGCATGGTTAATGCAGTGTCCCTAAAACAAGACTTTGTTTTCACCCACATTTGACAGGAGAAATTGATGGCACGATATAATAGCTGTAACTTAGGGACCTCCAGCTCCTGTTCCAACACTGCCTTGTCTCCTGCCTGCCTCTACCATAGATTAGTTTTGTTCTTAGTTTAGTTTAGAGATACAGCGCGAAAACAGCCCTTTCGGCCCACTGAGTCCGCACCGACAAGCGATCACCGCACATTAACACCATCCTACATGCACTAGGGACAATTTACATTTATACCAAGCCAAATAACCTACAAACCTGTGCATCTTTGGAGTGTGAGTGGAAACCGAAGATCTCTGAACAAAAACCCACGCGGTCATGGGGAGAACGTACAAACTCCGTACAGACAGCACCCATAGTCGGGATCGAACCCGGGTCTCAGGCGCTGCAAGCGATGTAAGGCAGCAACTCTACTGTGATTGGTGCGTGCAAGGCACATGATAGAATGTACTTTTTGAAAATATTAATTGTTCATAAGTTCATAAGTCATAGGAGCCATTCGGCCCATCAACCCTACTCTGCCATTTAATCATGCCTGATCTATCCTACCCTCTCAACCCCATTCTTCTGCCGTTGCCCCATAACCCCTGACACCCATACCAGTCACTAATCTGTCAATCTCTGTGTTAAGAATGCCCATTGATTTGGCCTCCACAACAGTCAGTGGCAATGAATTCCACTGATTCACCACCCTCTGACAAAATAAATTCCTCTTCATCTCATTTCTAAAGGTAATTCCTTTAATTCTGAGGCTGTGCCCTCTAGTTCTAGACTCCCCTACGAGTGGAAACATGCTCTCCACCAAAGATACCTCTAGTATCTTTGCTCTCCACATCCACTCTATCTTGGCCTTTCAATATTAAAATGCTAATTATACATTTGTACCTCCTGCTAACCATAGATTTGTAACTTGTCCTTCTACACAAATACAATTAGAGCAGATTTTGTTTTTGCCCAATGCCCAACCAGGTGCTAACAATAAATTGATTGATATGATTGAATATGATTAAAGCTTGAAAACAGGCCCTTCGCCGACCATCGATCGTCCATTCACACTAGTTCTAGGCTTTCCTACTTTGGCATCCACTCCCAACACACTAGGGACAATTTTACAGAGGGCTAATTAACCTTCAAGCCAGCAAGGATTTGGGATGTGGGAGGAAACCGGTGCACCAGGAGGAAACCCACGCGGTCACAGGGAGAACGTGCAAACTCCACGCCGACAGCACCCGAGAACAGAATCAAGTCTCTGGTGCTGCCTGCTGTGCTATTGTGCCACACGCATGCAAAATATATAGTTACTTTGAGATCAAACGGCAGAACGATGCCCTTCAACCCCTCACGCAACTCTCCAGAAGCTGAAGAGGAGATGTATTTCTCACAGCGCCAGTGACCCGGGTTCGATCCTGACTACGGGTGCTGAACGTGTGGAGTTTGTACATTCTCTCTGTGACAGCCTGGGTTTTCTCCGGGTGCTCCGGTTTCCTCCCACGCTCCAAAGGCATACAGATTTGTTGGTTAATTGGGGCTTCTGTAAATTGCCGCTCGGGTATCGGACACAGAACTAGTGTACGGGTGCTCGTGGGTCGGTGTGAACTCGGTGGGCTGAAGGGCCTGCGTTCATGCTGTATGTCTCCAACTTTGTGACATTTATTCCTCGCTGTTTTAAAGTGCCTTCTCTTGCCATGGGTATGTGTTCCCTTTAAACACACCAGCTCACAGCTGCTGCTGCGACCTGTTCCCCAGCCCTGGCTGTTTGCTGCAGAAAGCTCCTGAAATCGTGGCTTGAGGTCTGCTCCAGGCCTGGCCGAGGGCTTCCTCCCATATGGTGGCCAGATGCGAGCGCCAACTGGTGCCCTGACGCAGCCCGCTGGCTGAAGCAGCAGAAGCACCAAGCTGCTGGTCAGAGGCGTCAAAGGAGACGGGGGATGGACAACAAGTCAGGAAATGCCCGACACAATTTCATTCTGACTCCACTTTAGAGTTACTTGAATCGTAATGTCACTGACATCTAGAAATCCCAACAGTCATCAGGCTATTAGACACAAAGAGAGACACAAATCTGGAGTAACTCAGCGGGACAGGCAGCATCTCTGGAGAGAAGGAATGGGTGACGTTTCTGGTCGACCCTTCTTCAGACTATTAAACATGACAACCTCTAAATAAGCTCTGAACTATTTAAATGTAGGGGCATTGGTTTCATGTTTTGGCACTATTATTGTTTGTTTGTTCTTATGTACGTGTGCTTGGTGTGTGTGTGTGTGTGTGTGTGTGTGTGTGTGTGTGTGTGTGTGTGTGTGTGTGTGTGTGTGTGTGTATATATATTTATATATATATGTATGTGTATACACGTGTATATATATGTGAGTGGGGCTATGTATATATGTATATATATCTATATACACAAACACTGAACTTTTTTTCTCATTGATTATGTTGTGTACAGTGTACGATGTTTACATATTCTGTTGTGCTGCTGCAAGTAAGAATGTTGTTGTTCTGTCTGGGACATATGACAATAAAACACTCTTGACTATTACAAACCAGGGATTTGAGCAGAAATGCTCTCAGTGCACAGTGGTTATGCACGTGGCGTGGGTTATTGTGGTATTCTATGCAGTTTAACCAGCAGTCAATGATGCATGCTTCAATAGTGCACCTGCACAGTGAAAATCGTTTTGCATATTTACACTTGCGAGTGCCGACATGCTTTGGCGCCATTTCCACAAGTCCGTTCCGCCCGCGCGCTTGGAGATGTTCCCGGTCCAAGCAAGCCCCAGGCTCCTGCAGGGCATCTCCTCCATCGCCTTCCACTGGATCGGCCCTGCAAACCGACGTCCCTCTCAACACTAATGGGATAAAACTGCAATGGACCAACAACAACTTAAACCATCACAAGAATCTTAAAGCAAGAGTAAACTCTCATTGTAACAGATCGCAGGCATGTGAATGATGTCCGTTGTTGCCGATTGTCCACTGTAACAGTAGGGAGGCACAATGACGCAGCGGTAGAGTTGCTGCCTTAAGGGCCTGTCCCACTGACGCGACCTTTCAGCGACTGTCTTCGACCTTCAAGCTCGAGGGCACTCGCCTGAAAACCTCGAGCTGGATCGACTATCAGCAACAACCACACACACACACACACACACACACACACACACACACACACACACACACACACACACACACACACACACACACACACACACACACACACACACACACTGGAAAGGCAGGAGCCAGGGAAAGCGGGGGAGCGCTTTCTGAAATTCACATCCGTGATGAACAGTAAGGTAAAAGACGGCTGTACAGTGTACGGTAAGTCCTTTAGAGAGCACGGGGGGGGGGGAGAGAAGGCGAGGGAGGGGGGGGGGAGAAGGGGAGAGAAGGGGAGGGGGGGGAGAAGGGGAGAAGGAGTGGAGACACTTTTGAGAAGTCAGACAATGTTTAATAAAGATTAGCGAGCATTTAGTATTACCGGTCGGTTTTCCTTGGTCCTGAAAACTCCAATGAGCCAATTGCCCGGTCAGCGAAGGGGATTGCCTACGGCTGCCCTCGACTGCCTGTAATTAAATAGCAACCCCACTCCACTGCACTACGCATTCAAAAGAACCATGCCGACCAAATTCTACACGGAAAATTTTTCAACATGCTGAAAAATTTTCCTCGACCAACCTGAGACCGCAAGTATGCGGGAACTTCCCTCGAACATGAAGGAGATTTCCAGTGGCCTCCTAGGACCAAATGTCGACCATGTTGCAAGTTTAAGTCGAGGGCAAACTCTTCTAAACTCGCAGATTAGGTTGCCGCAGTGGGACAGCCCCTTTACAGTGCTTGCAGCGCCGGAGACCCGCGTTCAATCCCGACTACAGGTGCTGACTGTACGTTCTCCCCGTGATCGTGTGGGTTTTCGCTGAGATCTTTGGTTTCCACCCACATTTCAACGATGTACACTGTACATTGTACAGATTTGTAGGTTTGTGGGCTTGTATATTTGTATGTTTGTATCTATTTTACTTAAAGTCTGATCTTGACCGCTTCCCCTTGTTCTGTATATTGATTTTAGAAAAAACGCTGCCACTTACGGCTGTGATTTTTGGCCATCTTACTCCCCCTCGTCCCCATCCACTGCGCAGGACAAGAGGATTTTCCCCATCAATGAAAAATAAAAGAGTTATTAGTGTTTTAAAAATGTTGAGATTCTCTCTCCTGTCAATCACGCCATGATGGCCACGCCCCTACTGGTGGGAGGGGGAGGGACTATAAAACCTAGAAATGTGGGTGTGGTTCAGTCTCTGCAAGATGGGGGAGGGAGATGTTACGACTTGCTGTCTTTAGTGGCCTTGTACCATGCTTGAAATGGTATGAAACTGCACTTGAATTTGGTGGCCTTGCACCCTGCTTGAAATGGAATTTCAAGGATAGCCGTGAGTCAACTGCCAGCCCACCAGCCATGAGGGAGTGAGCTGCCAGCACAACGGACTTGAATGACTGAGCCACCAGCCCAAGAATCCATTTGGCGCACACTGTCGATACTAGCCCTCTGGAAACCAGTCTCTGCAGCCCACAACACCATACTAGAGCTCCAGAAAGCCCACCCCCCCACCCCACTGGCCACCAATATTGCAATTGTTGGAGAGGTGGAATATTACGTTGGGGGACCAGCCCTCCCATGTGATGCTGGGACCCGACGAATCCCACTTAGTCTAGTTCTTGGTATAAGTGTAAGTTGTCCCTAGTGTGGGCAGGATCGTGTTAATGTGCGGGGACCGCTAGTCGGCGTGGGCTCGGTGGGCCGAAGGGCATGTTTCTCCCCTGTATCTCTAAACTAAACTAAACTAAGGGACTATCATTGTATAAATACCAACAGGATGTGTGCCGGGAATGGCCAGACGACAGGCCCAAGATGCTTGTGGCACATTGGCCTTCATTATTCAGAGTATTGAGTACAGAGGTTGGGAGGTCATGTTACAGTTATATAAAATGTTGGTGAGGCCGCATTTAGAGCATTGTGTTCAGTTCTGGGCACCATGTTATAGGAAAGACGTTGTCAAGCTCGAAAGGGTGCAGAGAAGATATATGAGGATGTTGCCAGGACTGAGCTACAGGGAGAGGTTGAGCAGGCTAGGACTCTATTCCTTGGAGCACAGGAGGAAGAGGGGTGATCGTATCGTGGTTTACAAAATTATGAGAGGAATAGATCGGGTAAACGCACAGAATTTCTTGCCCAGTGAAGGTGCATCGAGGACCAGTGGCCATAGGTTTAAGGTGAGGGGGGCAACAAATTTAATAGGAACCTGAGGGGTTTCTATTTAATTAATTGTCCATTGAGCTAACCGCACCCAAGTCTGCCAGCAACGTGGCAAATTTGACCCACATCCCAAACTGCAAGAGCTACGTAAGTCCAGGCCAAGACTCACAGAGGCTGGGAGACTGCATTGTTATTGCTTCTCCTTGTGCCTAATCTGGAGAAAAGGGAGAAAGAGGCCAACAAGCATGACAAAACAACCAATGTGGAGACACTAAATGGAGCTCAAAGGAAGGTGTGGTGGGAACTATTTAATTGAGGTGTAATGGGTTTTTAATTTTTAGATTCTAGTTTTAAATGCAGCGTGGAAACAGGCCCTTCGTCACACTGAGTCCATGCCAACCTGCAATCAACCTGTATCCTCGTTCTATCCTAGGGATAATTTTTACAGATGCCAACTAACCTACTAGCCTTTACGTCTTTGGAGTGTGGGAGGAAACCGGATCAAACAGAGCAAGCCCACGCGGTCACAGGGAGAACGTGCAAACTCTGTACAGACAGCACCCATAGTCAGGATCGAACCCGGGTCTCCGGCACTGTAAGGCAGCAACTCAACCTCTGTGCCACTCTGTCACCCCAGTGTTCGTCCATGTGGCATGTTAGAAGGGTTAGATTGGCTCAGGAGTCTATGCTGTCAATTAAACTTTACTGAGATGCGGTTTTGGTAAGACTCAGACCTGACAAATATTCTGTCCTTTTCCAAGCCGACACATGCCTCAGTTGGGAATAGTTTCGAGCTTGTACATTCTTGTAAATAATTAATAGCCTACTGACTACAAACATCAGTGGTGGTGGCATTGAATCTTCTAATTCAATAAAGATTTCATGATTATCCTGATGAGATGCAAGTTGACTCCTTTAGACTTTAGAGATACAGAGCGGAAACAGGCCCTTCAGCCCCACTGAGTCCACACTGACCAGGGATCACCATGTACACTTGCCCTATCCTACAACACTTGGGGCAATTTACAATTTCTACTGAAGGCAATTAACCTACAGACCTAGATAAATGCAAAGTGCTGGAGTAACTCAATGGGTTAAACAGCATCTCTGCAGAAAAACGATGGGTAACCCTTCTTCAGAATGTAGAGGGGAGGAGGCAGGGGGGGGACTGGAGGAAACAAAAGGCCAGAACAAAGCAGGGCAAGCAACAGATGACCATGGAAGGGTGGAGCCCACAATGGCCCATTGTTGGCTGGTGAAGTGGTGATAACGAAGCGATACAAGGATGCGAACAGTGGAACTGGTAGGATGATAGGGTTGGGGAGGGGGGAGGGATGTGGGGGAGGGGGGAGGGGGGAGGGGGGAGGGGGGAGGGGGGAGGGGGGAAGGGGGAGGGGGGAGGGGAGGGAGGAGGGAGGGAAATGCAAGGTTTACTTCAAAATTAGAGAAATCAACGTTCATACGTTGTAAGCTGCCCAAGCAAAATATGAGGTGCTGTTGCTCCAGCTTGTGTGTAGGCCTCCACTGACAGTGGAGGAGGCCCAGGCCAGAAAGGACAGTGTGGGAATGGGAAGCGGAGTTAAAATGTAAAACCTGTACGTCTTTGGAGTGTGGGAGGAAACTGGAGCGCCCGGAGAAAACCCACGCAGTCACATGGTGAACATACAAACTCCGTACAGACGGTACCCGTAGTCAGGATCGAACCTGGGACTCTGGCACGGTTAGGCAGCAGCTCTACTGCTGCGTCACCATGCCATTCATATTCAACTCAAACTGCAAATATCATTGAGTGTTAGTTTAGTTTACAATTTCACAAGTTCACGTCATAAGAGTAGTATTGGACCATTCGGCCCATCGAGTCTACTATTCATGGCTACTATTCACGAGCTACTATTCAATCATGGCTGATTCCGTCACCTAATCCCATTTTCCTGCCTTCTAGTCATATCCCTTGACACCCGTTCTAATCAGGAACTTGTCTATCTCTGCCTGAAAAATAAACACTTACTTAGCCTCCACAGCCCTCTGCGGCAATTAATTCCACAGGTTAACCACCCTCTGACTAAAAAAATTTCTCCTCACCTCCTTTTTAAAAGAACTCGCTGCAATTCTGAGGCAATAACCTCTGGTCCTGGACTCTCCCACCAGTGGAAACATCCTCTCCACATCCACTCTCTCTGTGCCTTTCATTATTCTGTAAGTTTCAATGTGGTCCTCCCTCAACCTAAACTCCAGCGAGTAGAGGCCCAGTGCTGTCAAACGCACATCTGATGCTAACTCGCTCATTCCTGGAATCATTTTTGTAAACCTCCTCTGGACCAAATGGTGGGAGAGCTGGTGGGGACATGTTGGCCGGTGTGGGCAAGATAATAATAATAATAATAATGGATGGGATTTATATAGCGCCTTTCTAATACTCAAGGCGCTTTACATCGCATTATTCATTCACTCCTCAGTCACACTCGGTGGTGGTAAGCTACTTCTGTAGCCACAGCTGCCCTGGGGCAGACTGACGGAAGCGTGGCTGCCATTCTGCGCCTACGGCCCCTCCGACCACCACCAATCACTCACACACATTCACACACATTCACACACAGGCAAAGGTGGGTGAAGTGTCTTGCCCAAGGACACAACGACAGTATGCACTCCAAGCGGGATTCGAACCGGCCACCTTCAGGTTGCCAGCCGAACACTTAGCCCATTGTGCCATCTGTCGTCCCAAAGATGGGCTGAAGGGCCTGTTTCCACACTTTATCACTCTGTGACTATGAATCTATGAGATGCTCGGTTCTAGGGCAAATCCATTGGACAAATGTAACATCCAGTGAGGATTATATGGATCATCAAGTCTTTATGGTGAGATCATCAGGAACATTATAGAGTCTTTAGTTTTAGTCTTGAAAATGCAGCGGGGAAACAGGCCCTTCAACCCACTGAGTCCATGCGGACCATCTATCACCCATTCACACTAGTTCTATGTTATCCCACTTCCTCTTCTCCCTACAAACTCGGGACAATTTAAACACTATACCCGCACGTCTTTGCGATATGGGAGGAAACCAAAATAAAAGACATACCTTTAGAAGAGGAGTTTCTTTAGTCATAGTGTGGTGAATCTGGGGAACTCATTGCCACACAAGGCTGTGGAGGCCAAGTCAGTGGATATTTTTAAGATGGAGATTAATAGGTTCTTGATAGGGAAGGGTGTTAAGGGTTATGGGGAGAAGGCAGGAGAATGGGGTTGAGGGGAAAGATAGGGGGCAGATCAGCCATGATTGAATGGCGTAGAGTTGATGGGCTGAATGGTCTATTTCGACTCCTATCACTTATAAACATGAAACCAGAGCACTAGGATGAAACCCACCTGGTCACAGGGAGAAGGTGCAAATTCCCCACACAGACAGCACCTGAAGTCATGATCCAACCCGGGTCTCTGGCGCTGTGAGACAGCAGCTCTACTTCTCCAACACAGATAATCCCAACATCTTTGCCAGTGGAATCTAATAACATTGACTCCTGATTTTAAGCCGCATTCCGGGCTCCAAGCAAATCTCTCCCGGAAACAAAATCTTCACCTAATTTATCCATTGGCTGTATCTCTAAACTAAGCTAAACTAAGATGCACACAAAATGCTGGAGTAATTCAGCATGAAAGGCAGCATCTCTGGATAGAATGATTGGGTGACCTTTTGGGTCAACCCTTCTTCAGAATCCAGAGATGCTGCCTGTCCTGCTAAATTACTCCAGCATTTTGTATCTATCTTCGGTGTAAACTAGCATCTGCAGTTCCAGACATTAAACTAAGATGCAATTGGACTTATGAAATAACTTGACTGCAGTAACGTGAGGATTTATTTACACTTTAGAGAACCATTTCTTTGACGATCTGGCTTCACCTTATTTCTGGCTAAACTGTACACAAGTGTCGCTTTGGTCCACATCCCAGATGGAGTTTAGCAGTTGCTTCTTTGGACCCAGAGGCCATTCTTGAGACACGCTCTTCACGCTTGGTGACAATCCACAATGACACACAGCTTGAAAGGACATTGAAACGAATGAATACGTCCACAAATCTCCGCCCATCACAGAGCTACTTTACAGAAGTGGAAATCGTTTCCTCGACGCGCTGCTACACGCAGAATGCAATCCTGAACGATTATTCATGAGGGGGGCGTGTCAGTCGCAAAAGGTTTCATTGCCACTAAAAAGATGCATATTATGAATATCAATATTCTTGTTCCATGAGCGAATGGCGGTGCGGGCTCGACGGACCTGGTGGTCTACTCTCGCACCTACTTTCTATGTTTCTATGTTTCTATGACATGGATCTCAAGTGTCAAGATTTAAGAGAGTTTCATTGTCATATGGCCCAGACGGAACCATGACATTCTTACTTGCTGCAGCACAACAGAATAAGTAAACATAGTACTCTGTAAACAATATAATAAACAGAAAAACATTTATATACAAATATCAATATATGTATAACTTTTTTCTGTTCATTATATTGTAATTAATTTACATATGTAAATATATATGTATATATAGATATAGATATATGCATATACTGTACACCCACATACACTGCAAGGGCCAGGAAGTGAGCGGGTAAGATTATCTCTGACCCCTCTCACCCTGGCCACAAACTCTTTGAATCACTTCCCTCTGGAAGACGACTCCGGACTGCAAAGCCACCACAGCCAGACATAAAAACAGCTTTTTTCCACGAGTAGTCTGTAACCAAAAGTCTGTAGCCTCATTTTGCTCTGGTATTTTATTTCATTCACATATTTAAACTATAATGTTTTATTATTAATGTTTAATGTTTTATGTTTTATTTTTAATTGTTTACTGTATGTCGTGTTGTTACTTGCAAGCGGAGCACCAAGGCAAATTCCTTGTATGTGTATATGCTTGGCCAATAAACTTATTCATTCATTCACACACATATATACACATGAAAATAAACAAACAAATAATAACCGTGCAAAAAGACAAAGCCAATGCCCCCGAGTCAATGTAGTACAGAGCTTATTCGGAGGTAGTAGTGTTTAATAGCCTGATGGTTGTAGGGAAGTAGCTGTTCCTGTTACAGTTTTCAGGCTGCTATATCTTCTCCCCAATGTCAGGAGTGAAATGAGTGTGTGGCCAGGGTGGTGTGGGTCTCTGATGATGCTGGCTGCCATTTTTAAGGCAGCGACTCCTGTAAATCCCTTTGATGGTGGACCTTGTACCAAAGTACACAGGTGACTTCATATGTCACATCCAGAGGGAAAGAATGAATGGAAATCAAAACACACAGGGGTGTCATAGTGGCACAGCGGTAGAGTTGCTGCCTTACAGCGCCAGCGACCCATATTTGATGCTGACTATGGGTGATGTCTGTACGGAATGTACATGTTCTCCCTGTGACCGCGTGGGTTTCCTCTGGGTGCTCTGGCTTCCTGCAATTCTCCCAAGATGTGCAGGTTTGTAGGCTAATTGGGTTCTGTAAATTGTTCCTAGAGTCTAGGATAGAATTAGTGTATGGAGTGATCACTGGTCGGCGCGGAACTCGGTGGGCCGAAGTGTCTGTTTCCACACGATCACTAAAACTAAAAAATCTAAAACTGAAAAAGAATTGCAGATGCTGGAAATCTGAAATGAAAACAGGAAAATGCTGGAGAGATGTCAGGCAGCACTTGTGGAAAGAGAAAAAGATGGTCGTCAGAGGTTTTAGTTTTAGTTTTAGTTTTGGAGATACAGTGTGAGAAGAGGCCCTTCGGCCCACTGAGTCCACAATGAGCAGTGATCATTCTATCCTACACACTAGCGACAATTTACAGAAGCCAATTAACCTACAAACTGGCTCATCTTTGGAGCATGTTAGGAAATCTGTTGCTCCCTCTTCTCTCCCATCAGGCAAGAGGCATAGAAATGTGAAGACACACACCTCCAGATTCAGGCACAATATCTTCCCAGCTGTTCTCAGACAACTCTTAGAGAGCGGTCCTGAGCAACTATCCACCTCACTGGAGAACCTCGGACTATCATTAATTGGACTTTACTGGACTTTATCTTGCACTAAACATTATTCCCTTTCTCGTGTCTATGTACACAGTGGATGATTCGCTTGTGATCATGTGTACTCTTTCTGCTGAAGATAGACACAAAATGCTGGAGTAACTTAGGAGGGTTAATGGAGAGAAGGACTAGGTGACATTTTGAGTCGACACCCTTCTTCAGACTGATGTCAGGGGAGAGGGAGATACATAGATCAGGAAATGTAAGGTGTGAAAATAGGACAAAGGGAATGGAGATCAAGGAAAATGTAGAGTGGATGATTGTTGTCTGGGAGGTAGCTGCATTTTTTAATCTCTGTTCAAAGCAAACAGAAATAAAATGTATTCAGAGACAGAAAGACTGCTTGGAAAACTGGGCAGGGGAGGGATGGAGAGCGAGGGTTATTTGAAGTTAGAGAATACGCATACGGCTGGGCCAAGCTGCCCAAGCGAAATATGAGGTGTTGTTCCTCCAATTTGTGCTGGGCCTCACTCTGGCAATGGAGGAGGCCCAGGACAGAAAGGTCCGTGTGGGAATATGAGGGGGAGTTAAGTGTTTAGCAACCGGGAGATCAGGTAGGTTTAGGGACTGGGCTGAGTTGTTCAGAGAAAGGGCAGTCATGGTGGTGCAGCAGTAGAGTTGCTACCTTACAGCAAAATGCAACGCCTGAGACCCGGGTTCGATCCCGACTACGGGTGCTGTCTGTATGGAGTTTGTACATTCTCCCCGTGACCTGTGTGGGTTTTCTCCGAGAGCTTTGGTTTCCTCCCTCACTCCAAAGACATGCGGGTTTGTAGGATAATTGGCTTGATAAAAATGTAAAATTGTCCAAGTTGGCGATATGCAGAGTACTGCCCTGCCGACTACAAAATTCAGAATCGATCGTTCACGATCGTTGGTCGGCGTTGACTAGATGGGCCGAAGGGCCTGTTTCCCCACTGTATCTCTAGAGTCTAAAGTCTAAAAGACTGTTCAAGACCACAGCATAGAAATCCAATTCCTGCCTCTGTCCAGTTAATGTGCGTAGTGTTTAGAATAGAATAGAATAGAGTAGAATAGAATAGAATAGAATAGAATAGAATGCCTTTTATTGTCATTCAAACAGCTTGGTTTGAACAAAATTGCATTTTCTACACTCATCATTACAAAAAAAACCAGGACACACACTTAACACAATTTACACAAACATCCATCACAGTGAATATCCAACACCTCCTCACTGTGATGGAAGGCAGAAGTCTTATCTCTTCCCTTCATTCTTCTCCCGCGGTCCAGCAGTCCAACTGCAGTGTCGAGGCTCCCGATGTTAAAGCCCGCGGTGGGCGATGGTAAGTCCCGCGGCTGTTAAGCCGCACTGGGCGATGTTAGGCCCCGCTCCAAGTCCTTTAACCTCACGATTCCGGCGGGAGAAGTTGCAATTGCGGGAGCTCCTAGAAACGGTCTCCCACCAGGGACCTGCGATCTCCCGATGTTCCTAGCCACGGGGCCTCCGAAGCTCCGAAGTCGGGTCGCAGCTGCGCGCCACCACAGCTCTTCCCGTTCCGAAGACGGCCAGCGATGGCAGTTCCACCGCGACTGGAGACTTCAGGTTCACTCCAGCCGGAGGCCGCCGCCGGCTCCACGATGTTAGGCCCAATGACATCGGAGACCCTTCAGGGAAAAAGTCGGGTCCCCCTGTAGAGGGAAGAGATTAACGGTTTTCCCCACCCCCCACATATACACAGCTAAGAAAATAATAAAAACTAGAATCAAAACATACATTTAACGGGACAAAAATAAAAAAAGACAAATGCACTGCAGTCGAGCCGCTGCCGTTAGGCGACACCACACCACACCAGAATATAGATTAGTACAGCACAGGAACAGGCCCTTTCACCCACAAAGTCCATGCTGAATATGATGCCAGGTTCAACTCCTGCCTCCTCTTAAAGGCCGCACTCATATCTGTCCCGCCACCACCCCCGGCAGTGCATGCTCGGCACCCACTAGCACAGACACGATGTGTCAAACAGCCTGTTTCCCCGCAGTAAAGACTGCATGGGGTGCCTGCATGACTGGGAGGGAGCAATGGAAAGGAGAGGTGTCGCATCTCCTGCAGTTGCAGGGGAAAGTGCTGTAGGATTGGAAGTACTTGGTGAAGACAGAGGGGTAACCAGAGAGTTACAACGAGAACAATCTCTTCGAAATAACGAGAGGAAAGAGAAACTAGACAATAAGATTACACCAGGGGTGACTGGGCGGAAATGAGGTGCACGTTTATTATTGTCCCATGCACCGAGGTACAGTGAAAAGCTTTGTTTCGCATGCTATCGAATCAGATAATACAACGCTATACGTAAATACAATCGTCATACTCAAGTACAATAGGTAGACAAAGGCAAAGAAGAAGGTACAGAGTGCAGAATATTGTTCACATTATTGTAGCACATCAAAGAATTATATTGCATAAAAACAGGCCCTTCAGCCCAACCTGACCAAGGTGCCCCATCTCAGCTTGTTCACTTTGCCTTCATTTGGCCTATATACCTCTAAACCTTTCCTATCCTTGTACTTGACCAAGTGGCTTTTAAATGCTGTTAGAGTACCTGCCTCAACTACATCCTCTGGCAGCTCATTCCATATACCCACCACCCTCTGAGTGAAAAGTTACCCCTCACATTCCTTTTAAATCTTACCCCTCTCAACTTAAACCAATGCTCACTGATTTCTTCAAATTCCTGGGCGAGCATATTTCCGACGTTCTTTCCTGGACCCAGCACACTGATGCAATTATAAAGAAGCGCCTCTACTTCCTGAGAAGATTACGGAGATTCGGTATGTCAAAGAGGATTCTCCTGAACTTCTACAGGTGCACAGTAGAGAGCATACTGACTGGTTGCACCGTGGCCTGGTTCGGCAACTTGAATGTCCAGGAGCGGAAAAGACTGCAAAATGTTGTGACCACTGCCCAGTCCATCTCCGGCTCTGTCCTCCCCACCATCGAAGGGATCTATCATAGTCGCTGCCTCAAGAAGGCTGCCAACATCATCAGAGGCCCACACCATCCTGGCCACACACTCATCTCACCACTGCCATCGGGAAGAAGGTACAGGAGCCTGAAAACTGTAACGTCCAGGTTCAGGAACAGCTTCTTCCCTACAGCCATCAGGCGATTAAACACGACAACAAATAAGCTATGAACTATAATAGACTATTATAATTATTATTGCACTATTATTGTCTGTTCTTTTTTTCTGAATTTTTGTTATATTATTCATTAGGCTTACATGTTGTGCTGCAGCAAATAAGAATTTTGTTGTTCTATCTGGGACATATGACAATAAAACACTCTTGACTTGTTTCCCCTACCCTGGGTAAAAGTCTCTGTGTATTCACCCTATCTATTCCCCTCATGATTTTATCCACCTCTACAAGATCTCCCCTCACCCTCCTGTGCTCCATGGAATAAAGTCCCAGCCTGGGTAGACACAAAATGCTGGAGTAACTCAGCGGGTCAGGCAGCATCTCTGGAGAGAAGGAATGGGTGATGTTTCGGGTCGAGCCCCTTCTTCAGACCCGACCTAAAACATCACCCATTCCTTCTCGCCAGAGATGCTGCCAGTCCTGCTGAGTTACTCCAGCATTTTATGTCTACTCTTTGTCTTTGTCTGTATCAGATCTCCATTTCTGCCACAAGCCATCAACCTGTAGTTTAGTTCAGTTTGGAGACACAGCATGGGAACAGGCCCTTCGGCCCACCGAGTCCACGTTGACTATCGTTCTATCTTATTCCATTAACACATCCACTCCTTACACACCAGGGGTGATTTTTTTTACAAACCTACAAACCCACATGTCTTTGGGAGACTGGAGCACCCGGAGATAACACAATGTGTAACAGTGAGAATGAGCAAATTCTGCACAGACAGCACTGAAGTCAGGATGGAAGCTGGGAGTGTTGGTGCTGTGAGGCAGCAGCTCTACCAGCTGTGCCACTTGGTGTCTTCAGCCTCTGGCGTTCCAGAGAAACCAATTCAAGTTTGTCCAAACTCACTTTGTAGCTAATAGCCTCTAATCCAGGTATCATTCTGTTAAACCTCTTCTGCACCCTCTCTAAAGTCTCCACATCCTTCCTGTAATGTAAAGGCACAGTGGCGTAGTGTAGAGCTGCTACCTCAAGGCACCAGAGACCAGGGTTCAGTCCTGACAATGGGTATTGTCCAAGCGGAGTTTGTACCTTCTTCCTGTGACCATGTAGGTTTCCTCCAGGTGCTCCGTTTCCCTCCCACCATCCAAAGAGGCAGGATGACCCACTGAGTTACTCCAGCATTTTATGCCTATCTTCGGTGTAAACCAGCATGTGCAATTCTTTCCTAAACTAAACTAAACTAAACTAATTCATCATTCATCATCGTTGAAAGCATTAGTGACGCAGTGTTGCTGGTTTCCAACGGGAACGGTGACGGACGTGCCACACATCTCTGTCCTCCAGTTCCGGTGGACTTCTGCCGCTGGATATTTAGGATTTTGGTGTGTGTGCTTTATCATCATTCCTTACAATGCCGTGTACAACAGTGATCGCAACTTCTACTGAAGTGTGGATGGCCGTTGGCTCACTAAAAGCTCAACAGCCCTTCGACAGGTCTTGGTTTTGGTCCTGCTGGGGGTCCACAGCCCCCTCCTCACCTGGCAAACCAGGTGGGGGAAAAGATTAAGTCACCGACTAGATGTGACAAGTAAAATGGATGAAGGGGTGCCAGAGGAAGTAGTGTATCTAGACTTTCAGAAAGCCTTTGATAAGGTCCCGCAAGGGAGACTGGTGACTATAATTAGAGCACATGGTATTGGGGGTAGGGTGTTGACATGGATAGAAAATTGGTTGGCAGACCGGAAGCAAAGAGTAGGAGTGAACGGGTACTTTTCAGAATGGCAGGCAGTGGTGAGTGGAGTGCCGCAAGGCTCGGTGTTGGGGCCGCAACTGTTTACCATATATATTAAGGATTTGGAAGAGGGAATTAGGAGCAACACTAGCAAGTTTACAGATGACACAAAGCTGGGTGGCAGTGTGAACTGTGAAGAGGATGTTAGGAGGTTGCAGGGTGACCTGGACAGGTTGAGTGAGTGGGCAGATACGTGGCAGATGCAGTATAATATAGATAAATGTGAGGTTATCCACTTTGGCGGCAAAAACAAGGGGGCAGATGGGATTATCTCAATGGGGTTAGGTTAGGTAAGGTGCAGGTTAGGTTAGGTTAGGGAGGTGCAGCGAGACCTCGGTGTCCTTGTACACCAGTCACTGAAAGCTGGCGTGCAGGTACAGCAGGCAGTGAAGAAAGCTAATGGAATGGTGGCCTTCATAACAAGAGGATTTCAGTATAGGAGTAAAGAGGTTCTTCTGCAGTTGTATAGGGCTCTGGTGAGACCACATCTGGAGTATTCTGTACAATTTTGGTCTCCTAATTTGAGGAAGGACATCCTTCTGATTGAGGCAGTGCAGCGTAGGTTCACGAGATTGATCCCTGGAATGGCAGGACTGTCATATGAGGAAAGATTGAAAAGACTAGGCTTGTATTCACTGGAGTTTAGAAGGATGAGGGGGTATCTTATAGAAACATATAAAATTATAAAAGGACTGGACAAGCTAGATGCAGGAAAAATGTTCCCAATGTTGGGCGAGTCCAGAACCAGGGGCCACAGTCTTAGAATAAAGAGGAGGTCATTAAAGACTGAGGTGAGAAAACACGTTTTCACCCAGAGAGTTGTGAATGTATGGAATTCCCTGTCACAGAGGGCAGTGGAGGCCAAATCACTGGATGGATTTAAGAGAGAGTTAATGGCCTGTCCCACGAGCATGCGACTGCATGCGGCAAGCGCGACCAAACCAGAAGCGGGGCCCACGCGGAGGTCGAGTGAGTGACATGAAGTTCGGGCGAAGTCCGCGGGAAGTTTGCACGTGACGTACGGCGTCGAGACGGTGCGTACGGCGTAGAGGCGGCTGCGGGCAACTCCACAACTCCATACAGCTCCGGCGATCGAAGTGGGACCAGCCCCGAGAGGCCGTACGGCTCAAGCGGCCACGTTAGGTCGTGTTTGCCGCATGAAGTTGCATGCTCGTGGGACAGGCCCTTTAGGTCGCGCTTGCCGCATGGAGTCGCATGCTCGTGGGACAGGCCCTTTAGATAGAGCTCTAGGGGCTAGTGGAGTCAAGGGATATGGGGAGAAGGCAGGCACGGGTTATTGATAGGGGACGATCAGCCATGATCACAATGAATGGCGGTGCTGGCTCAAAGGGCCGAATGGCCTCCTCCTGCACCTATTTTCTATGTTTCTATCCAACCATGGAGCAGGTAGCACGGGATTACATGGTACCCGTGGCGGGGGGGGAACTCCTAAACTAAACTAAATTGCATGAAATACTCCAAGTGCAGTGTGTAACGTAGGCTCAATATTCTCTCCCTTTTAGAACAACTTCACCTGCCGGGCATGTCCCTCAATACTGCTGTTAGCAACACTTGTCAAAGAACATACAACTGTACAGCACAGGAACAGGCCTTTAGGCCCACAATGTGAGTTCCAAACACAAAGTCAGTTTAAACTAATCTTCTCTGTCCGCACATGATCCACACCCCTCCACCTCTTACTGATCCATGTGCCCATCTCACATGTTTCCACCGCCATCCCTGGCAGCATATCCCAGCGCCCACCACTCTCTGTGTAAAGTATCTGCCCACATCTCCATTAAACATTGTCCCTTGCACCTTAAAGCTGTGTCCACTAATTTAGTTTAGTTAGAGATACAGCACGGAAACAGGCCCTACAGCTCACCGAGTCCGCGCTGACCAGCGATCCCCACTATTATACTATATTATTAACACTATCATTAACTCTATCCTACACACACTAGGGACAATTTATATTTATACCAAGCCAATTAACTTACATATCTGTACATCTTTGGAGTGTGAGAGGAAACCGAAGATCTCAGAGAAAACCCATGCAGGTCACGGGGAGAATGTACAAACTCCGTACAGACAAGCACCCAAAGTCAGGGTCAAACCCGGGTCACTGATGCTGTAAGGCAGTAGCTCTATTGATATGCTACCATGCACCCCTTAGTCTTTAACATTTCCATCCAAGGAAAAAGATTCTGACTGTCTACTCTATCTATGCAACTCATAATTTTATATACTTCTACCAGGTGTCCCCTCAACCTCCGCCGTTCGAGACGTCTCCTTATAACCAATACCCTCTAACCCAGGCAGCATTCTGTTAAATCTCTTCTGCACCCTCTCCAAAGCTCCACATCTTGTAATGGAGTGACCAGAACTACAGGTAATACTCTAAATGCGGTCAAACCAAATGCTGGTTAGCACGCAACGGAAGCTTTTCACTGTACTTCAATACACGTGACAATACACTAAACTGAACTGAATTAACCAAAATCCTAAAAAGCAGCAACATGATTTCCTGACTGTTATACTCAATGCCCCGACTGATGAAGGCAAGCATACCATACGCCTTCCCACAAAAACGGAAGCATAATCACCATCTGCACTTCACGCAGCCAACGTGATCAAAGGGTGTCGGGGGTTATGGGGAGAATGGGGTTGAGAGGGAGAGATAGATCATCTATGATTGAATGGCGGAGTTAACTTGATGGGCCGAAGGGCCTAATTCTGCTCCTATGGTGATTATGATAAACCTGGTCCCCATTTGATGTCTCAAGCTCTCAGGGACACTTCAGGAATCAAGCAGAACTTATGAATGGACGAACTTATCCCACCCCTGTCACTCCTCCTTCTTCCCACTCCCGTTGAGCTGAAGATACTGAAGTTTGAAAGTGCGCACCACCAGACTCAGAAATAACTTTGAAGTTAGACACAAAATCCTGGAGTAACTCAGCGGGACAGGCAGCATCTCTGGAGAGATGGAATGGGTGATGTTTCAGGTCAAGATCCTTCTTCAGAAATAACTTATTTCCCTCTATCTTTAGGCTTCCGAATGTTCCTTGCAAAGTACTTAAGAGTTTAAGAAGGAACTACAGATGCTAGAAAATCGAAGGTACACACAAATGCTGGAGAAACTCAGCGGGTGCAGCAGCATCTATGAAGCAAAGGAAATAGGCAACGTTTCGGGCCGAAACCCTTCTTCAGTACTGTTCGATTCACCTCTACCTCATTGCGGACATTGGACTTTGTCTCTGGAATTGGTGCACTACAAAGGTGAGAACTATATTCTGCACTCTGTATCTTCCCCTTCACTCTGACTACTGTACTTGAATTTGGTTTGACTGTATTTGTGTATAGTATTATCTGCTCCGTTTGGACAGTGTGTAAAATAAAGCTTTGCACTGTACCTCAGCACACGTGACAATAATTAATCTAAACCTAAATCTAATCGTCCACGGTTTCTCATTTTAATTGGCCTCTCCCTTTCACAGACAAGAACTTTGTCCTGCCTCGTGTTGTCTTTGTGACGGTACATGCAACTCTAAAAAGTTAAAAGTCATTATTTTGTTTACCAGCCAGGTGACACATATGATAAGGCCACTGTGGGTCGGCACAGTGGCGCAGCGGTAGAGTTGCTACCTTACAGCGTTTGCAACGCCTGAGACTCAGCTTCGATCCCACTGTCTAGAGGGAGTTTGTACCTTCTCCCCGTGACCTGCGTTGGTTTTCTCCGAGATCTTTGGTTTCCTCCCACACTCCAAAGACGTACAGGTTTGTAGGCTAATTGGCTTGGCATAGTGTAAAAATCATCCCTAGTGTGTGTAGGGTAGTGTTGATGTGCGGGGATTGCAGGTCGGCGGGGACTCAGTGGGCCGAATGGCATGTTTCCGTGCTGTATCTCTAAACTAAACTAAACTAAAAGGGCTAAAAGGGACTTGCGCTGGAGGATGAGAGACTTTCGGCAGCAGTGGCAAGGCTTGCATGCCTCACTTTTTACAAGGCGAAAAAGCAGGGGGCAGATCAAGCAAGACATCTCTCCCAGATGAGCTCAATGCGTTCTATGCGCCCTTTGATAGGGAGAACATTGAAGTGCCTTCCCGGGCCCCCATAGTCACCAAAGGTGTTAGAATCTCAGTCACAGAGGCCGACGACAAATGTTTCAGGGGGTTGAAACCTTGGAAAGTGCCTGGACCTGATGGTGTTCCCGGTCGTGTCTCTAAAACCTGTGCAGACCAACCGGCTGGAGTTTTTGTGGACATCTTCAACCTCTCATTACTGAGGTCCGAGGTTCCAACCTGCTTTAAGAGGGTATTAATAATACTGGTGCTCAAGAAGAGTAAGGTGACGTGCCTCAATGACTATCGACCGGTGGCACTAACGTCCGTGGTAATGAAATGCCTTGAGAGGTTGATTATGGTGCATATCAACTCTTTACTCAACACAAACCTGGGACCCAGTATAATTTACCTAAAGTAGTGAACACTGCCCGGTCCATCTGGTGCATTGAACACTTATTATCCAGCCGCTTATTTCTAAGTATGTCTTTCACATCATCAACACGAGGGAAATATCCTTCCTAAGAAAGTAACGGGACCGATTCCATTCCCCTCAAGAACCAATAAAGGTGCACCACATATTTTCCAACACCCTTGGTTCAAGAGCCTTGCGTATTATCTGTTTTGACGGACCAACAGAGGTCATGATCTCAGGGGGGGGGGGGGGGGGGGGGGGCGAGATATCGGCCCACAAAGCCGGCCGCGGAACTCGGCTATGGATCTGCCGGAGTTCCAGAACCCCGGCCACAGGGAGTAAATGTGGACACACAAAGGGACTGCAGATGCTGGAATCCTGAACAAAACACAAAGCGCTGGGGGGATCTGAGCAGGCCAGGCAGCGTCTGTGGAAGGAATATTCAGAGGACATTTCGGGCTGAAGAAGGTCTGAAGGGTCGAGACCTGAAACGTTGTCTCTCCACTTCCCTCCGCAGATGCTGCCTGACCTAATGAGTTCTTCCAGCACTTTGTGTTTTGAGCAGGTCTAAGGCGGCTCAACATGGTAAAGCTCACAGACACCACAAACAGAAGCAGGTAGTGGTGGCGGGAAGAGCTGAGGAGAAAAGGTGGAGACACACAAGAGACTTCAGAAGCTGGAACCTTGAGCATGAGTCAAACTGTTGGAGGAGCTCAGCAGGTCAGGCAACGTCTGAGGAGAAAGGTTACTGAGAAACATTAGGAATACTAAGATTTATCCAAGCAGTTGAATCTTTGGTTCTTGAAAGACGGCATAGTGGCGCAGCGGTAGAACAGCTGCCTGAATGAATGAATGAATGAATGAATGAATGAATACGTTTATTGGCCAAGTATTCACATACAAGGAATTTGCCTTGGTGCTCCGTCCACAAGTGACAACATGACGTACAGTTAGGAATGAGCCGCCAGATATTCGGTTTCAATCATGACTATGGGTGCTGTCTGTACGGAGTTTGTTCGTTCTTCCCGTGACCTGCGTGGGTTTTCGCTGGGGTCTCCGGTTTCCGCCCACACTCCAAAGACATACAGGTTTGTAGGTTGATTGGCTTCAGTAAAATTGTAATTTGCCCCTAGTGTGTGTAGGATAGTGCTAGTGTACAGGGATCGCTGGCTGGCGTGGATTTGGTGGACAGAAGAGCCCCTTTCCACACTATATCTCTAAACTAAACTAAACTGAAACTAAGTCTGAAGAAGGGTTTCGGCCTGAAACGTTGCCTATTTCCTTCGCTCCATAAATGCTGCTGCACTCGCTGAGTTTCTCCAGCATTTTGTGTACCTTAAACTGAAACTAATGTGTGGGAAGGAATTGCAGATGCTGGTTTACACCGAAGATAGACACAAAATGCTGGATTAACTCAGCGGGACAGGTAGCATTTCTGGATAGATGGAATGGGTGACGTTTCGGGTCGAGACCCATTCCTTCTATCTAGAGATGCTGCCTGGCCTACTGAGTTACTCCTGCATTTTGTATCTATAAACTGAAACTAATGGGTGATTTTGGGTGACTAAACCATGGCGATTTTGATAGCCTTTATTGTGGTGTAATTTTGTGCTTGCATCCGAGCTGTGCATGATCCTACTGTTGTGATCTTATACAAGCTACACGTTATTGGTGTGAAACCATTTCCTGTTCACAAAACCTCCTGACTGGTCTTGTGGTGCCCTTTTGACATTTAACGGTGCCCTACTCTTGTGGGAAATTGGCCTGTTCCCCAAAGCCCAAGGCAGTCGTATTTTGTGTGTTAACATGCGAAGGAGAAGTTTTGTATATAAATTCCCTGGCAAGTAACTCATCAGCGACTGACCTGAGGCCTGCAGAATATGGAACATGGAACATGGAACATGGAACAGGACAGCACAGGAACAGGCCCTGCGGCCCTCAATGGCTGGGCCCAACACGATGTTAAGCCAATCTCTCACTCGATTTCACACGATCCATATCCCTCCTTAAAGCCTTAAAGCAAATTTTAATTGCCTGGATTCAAATCCTTTGCCTATCCACGTGCCTGTCTAAAAGCCTGCTAAACAGTTCTATCATGTCTGCCTCCAAAGTCACCCCTGGCACCCTCCACGCTCTGTGTAAAAAACTTGTCCCACACCCACCATATTTGCCCCTCTGACCTTAAAGTTTTCTCCGGGTGCTCCGGTTTCCTCCCACATTCCGAAGGCGTGCATGTTTGTCGTTTAATTGGCTTCTGTAAATTTCTCGAGTGTGTAGGATAAAGGTAGTGTTTGGGTGATCGCTGGTTGGTGCGGACTCGGTGGGCCGAAGGATCTGTTTCCATGCTGTATCTCTAAACTAAACTAAACTGAGATCTCGGGTATATGGTATTTCCATCTTGGGGAAAAGGTTTTGGCTGTCAACTTTTAGTTTAGTTTAGTTTAGTTTAGTTTAGTTTTGTTTAGACACACAGCATGGAAACAGGCCATTCAGCCCACCGACTCCATGCCGACCAACGATCACTACTACACTGCTTCCATCCTACACACCAGGAACAATGTACAGAGGCCAAATAACCTACAAACCTGCATGTCTTTGAAATGTGGGAAGAAACCGGTGAAAACCCACATGGTCATGGGGAGAACGTACAAACACCGTACAGAAATCACCCATAGTCAGGTCTGGGGCTTACCTGGATCACGAGCCGCTCCAGTACATCGAACGCATGGACCGGACTTTGGTCATTTTTTTAAATGGCTCCATAAATAAGGCGAGTTGTGCATGTGTGATCAAAGCAAAAAGAGTTTCACTGTGTAGTTCAGGTGTGACAATAAAAAAACATTGAACATTTAAAATGGTGGGCAGAAAGTCTTCAATGAAATGACAGGAATCTACCTACAGTACACGTGCCACGCACACTGCTTCTCTCAAATATCCAGGAAGATAATTTTTAGTCTATAAACCCCGTGCCTATTGGTATTGGTTTGTATCGTCACTTGTACTAAGATGCAATTAAATCTTTGGCATGGTCTCCACTCAAATAATACAATACGTGAGTACGATCAAGCCATACGCAAGTACAACAGAGAGTGCAAAGATCAAAATAACCAGAGTGCAGAATAAAATGTTACAGTTGCAGAGTAAGTGCAGGCAATAAAAAGTGTAAGAGCCATAATGAGGTAGATTGGCAGACTGGAACTACACCATTGGCTTACATGAAGATCATTCAGAATCTAATAACAGCAGGAAAGAAGCTGTTCCTAAATCCTGAAGGACGGCACAGTGGTGCAAAGATAGAGCAACTGCCTTACTGTGCCAGTGACCCGGGTTCGATCCTGAACGTCAGGTACAGTCTGGGTGGAGTTTGCACGTTCTTCCTGTGACTGTATGGGTTTCCTCCGATTTCCTCCCACAGAACGGCGATTTCCCTGCATATCGATACATTTATCTAAAAAACCTTTTAATGCCACAATCGCATCTGCCCCATCACCCCACTGGCAGTGTGTTCCAGGCACCCACCACCCTCTGCGTAAACGGTGGCGCAGTAGTAGTGTTGCTGCCTTACAGCGCCCAAGACTCAGCTTTGATCCCGCTGTCTGTACGGAGTTTGTACGTTCTCCCCGTGACCTGCGTGGGTTTTCTGGTTTTCTGGATCTCTGGTTTCCTCCAACACTCCAACAACATACAGGTTTTTATGTTAATTGCCTTTGGTATAATTGAAAATTGGCCCTAGTGTGTTTAAGTGTGTGGGGATCCCTGGTCGGCACGAACTCGATGGGCCGAAGGGCCTGTTTCCGCACTGTATTTCTAAACTAAACTAAATAAACTAAACATGCAAGTTTGTTAGTTTATAATTTCATGTGCATATGAGCAGAATTAAGCCATTCGGCCCATCTCCTCTACTCTGCCATTCAATCATGGCTGATCTAATTTTCCCTCTCAACACCATTTTCCTGCCTTGTCCCCATTACCTCTGACACCAGTACTCATCAACTAAGTAAAGTGGCTTCTGAAAAAACTCCCCCTGATGTGTGGGGAGTGGATGAGAAAGTGGGAAGAGCGTTGATCGATGTTTGGCGAGGTCTGGCTGGGCCAAAGAGCCTGTTTCCACGCTGTATCTTTCCATCAGTCAATTAAAATCTATTTCCATTTACATCCCTTTGGGGAAACAAGTGAGGTGTTCATATTTCAAAGATAGACAAAAAATGCTGGAGTAACTCAGCGGGCCAGGCAGCATCTCTGGAGAGAAGGAATGGGTGACGTTGCCAGTCGAGATTATTCATATTTCACTTTTGGCTTGAGAATTAACAATTATACACACCTTTCAAATCCTTGGCTGACTCTACAAGAACTTCTCTAAAATCCAATTAAATCTTAATTTTTTAATTGTAAGATATTATCTTGGTAATACACACCTGGTAGTGATTACCCTCATTAATTAGGGAAGTTATCAACCATCTCCTTGGCCTACTTAGTTGTTTCGCATTGGTCTGCTCAGATTCAGATGCCAAGTTTAAAGTGTGAAATAATAATTGGACATTTTCAAAACAAGTTTCACTAACCAATAATTAGCAGGTCGGTAAATACTTTGCAAAATATTGTTTGGTGTCTTAATTCAGCACAATCAATGCTGCAAGTTATATCTCAGGGGTGGAAGAGCTTTCTGCTCTTTCTTGTATTAAAATCGTTTAAAATGTTTGTGAGCAAAGCGACACAATGAGTCAGACTGGAACTACACCCTAACCTTATGTGACGGTCATTCAGTATCTAATAGCAGCAGGCAAGAAGCTGTTCCTGAATCATGTAGGGCGGCACAGTGGTGCAAGGATAGAGCCGCTCCCTAACATGCGCCAGTGACACCGGTTCGATCCTAACCTCGGGTACATTCTGTGTGGAGTTTGCACGTTCTCTCCGTGGCTGCATGGGTTTCCACCAATTTCCTCCCATACCCCAAAGACATCCCAAAAGTGCAGCACGGTGGATCAGCGGTTGAATTGCTGCCTTACAGTGCCAGAGATCCGGGTTCAATCCTGACCATGGGTGTTGTCTTTACGGAGTTTGTACGTTCTCCCAGTAACCTGGCTTAAAGGGTGCCTTCAATTGTCTGCTCACCAAGCCATTTTAGCTCATTTGCGTAGAAATTGGTTGCATCATTTTAATTTAAAATTATGACTTGTTTATACATGACTCTCTAAATAGTACAGCATATTTAAAACACTTGCTTTGCTTGCTTCTACCTGCCAGTTCCACCCTCTTATCTAAGTAAACCGGCCAACTATGTCCCAGCTGCACACACCCGCATTTGGTCCATATCGCTCCAAACCTGCCCATTCCATGTACCTGTTTAACTGTTTCTTAAATGTTCGGATAGTCCCCGCCTCAACTACCTCCTCTGGCAGCTTGTACCATACACCCACCACTCTTTGTGTGAAAAAGTTACCCCTCAGATTCCTATTAAGTCTCTTCCCCTTGTCCTCTGGTCCTCGATTCACCAACTCTGGGAAAGAGATTCTGTGCATCTACCCGATCTATTCCTCTCATGATTTTATACACCTCTGTATGATCAACACCCATCCTCCTGCACTCCAAGGAACAATGTCTTGGCCTACTCAACATCTCCTTATAGCTCAGACCCTCTAGTCCTGGCAACATCCTCGCAAATCTTCTCTGTAACCTTTCCAGCTTGACAACATATTTCCTATAACACAGTGCCCAAAACTGAACATAATACTCTAAATGCGACCTCACCAACGTCTTATACAACTGTAACATTGCCTCCCAATTTCTATTAATTAAAGTTGGTAAACTGCACAAACATTAGTTTGCTTTATTAAAACCTACTAAATCTTCGAGAAGATTATGTCATTGTTAATACAATGTACGATACTAGTTTATTTACTTCTGTAACCTTGGGGTTACATTTCTTCCATTCCTTCTTATTTTGCACGATTTCTAACTATGTTTGATTGTGCCTGGGGTGGACTCAAATGTGTTATGTAATCGTCAAATATTTTGACGTTTCGTGTAGTCTGAGCAACGTTATTTCACCAACAAGCTATTGTAAAGACAGCAGTGACCAAAATATTACAGTCTTACATAACAGCGGTGAATCTCTGGAACTCTCTGCCACAGAGGGTAGTTGAGGCCAGTTCATTGGCTATATTTAAGAGGGAGTTAGATGTGGCCCTTGTGGCTAAGGGGATCAGAGGGTATGGAGAGAAGGCAGGTACGGGATACTGAGTGGATGATCAGCTATGATCATATTGAATGGCGGTGCAGGCTCGAAGGGCCGAATGGCCTACTCCTGCACCTAATTTCTATGTTTCTATGTTTCACACTGCCGGGTAATGGCTCCAGCATCTTCTAGGTCGGCTGCCGGGACACGAAGATGGCCGGGCAAGGGGAGGAGAGGGGAGGAGAGGAGAGGAGGGACGTCAGTTCATCGGAACTGCTCCAGTACATCGAGAGCGTGTGACGACCAGACTTGGGACTTTAAATAACGGCGCCAAAAATGGCGGCACCTAGGTGTGTAATAATAATGGCCAATAAAACTCCAGGGACAATTGAACCATCATAATGCTGGGAGTTTAGTCTAGTTTAGTTCAGAGATGCAGCGCAGAAACCTCTGTTTTTTGTTGGGACTTTGAGAGGCGCAGCAGAAGAATTGCTGTCTTACAGTACCAGAGTCCCGGATTCGATCCCGACTACGGGTGCTGTCTGCATGGAGTTTATACGTTCTCCTCATGACTGCGTCGGTTTTCTCCTAATCTTCAGTTTCCTCCCAAACTCCAAAGACGTACAGGTTTGTAGGGTGATTGGCTTGGGAAAATGTAAATTGTCCGAAGTGTGCGTAGCATAGCGTTAATGTGCGGGGATCGCTGGTCGGTACGGACTCGGTGGGCTGCAAGGCCTGTTTCCGCGCTGTATCTCTAAATTTAACTAAACTAAGCTTTACAATGGTTCAATCATCACAGGTGCCATCTTTGTCACATAGGCAACTGCTATCTGAAGATGGGTCTCGACCCAAAACCTCACCCATTCCTTCTCTCCAGAGATGATGCCTGTCTTGCTGAGTTACTCCAGCATTTTGTGTCTATCTTCAGCACTCTGCAAACCACTCCTTCATCCTCTCCAAAGCCTCCACATCCTTCCTGCAAATGGTGTGACCAGAACTGCACACAATACTCCAAATTTGCCCTAATCAAAGTCTTAGAGAGCTGCATCATGACTTCCTGACTCTTATAATCAATGCCCCAAACAATGAAACCAAGCACAGTGTACACCTTCTTTACTTGTGCTGTGTCTATCTACTTGCGTTGTCACCATCAAGATCCCTCTGTACATTAATGCTATTAAATGTATACTACCCCTTACACTTACCCTTCCAAAGTGCAGTACCTCACATTTGCTCGCATTAATCTCCATCTGCCATCTCTCTGCCCTTTTCTGTAGCTGATTTATTCTCACTGCAGACTTTGACAGCCTTCCTCACAGTCTGCAACTTCACCAATCTTGGTGTCATCTGCAAACTTGCTAACCAACCCGTCTACATTTGTGTCCAAATGTTGGGTTCTGAGATCGCCAAACCACCAATGCAGTCTTTGGAAACACAAGGAACTG
The DNA here is from genome assembly GCF_010909765.2 of Amblyraja radiata. Lineage (NCBI taxonomy): Eukaryota > Metazoa > Chordata > Chondrichthyes > Rajiformes > Rajidae > Amblyraja > Amblyraja radiata. The sequence continues at coordinate 3,113,204 of NC_045984.1, forward strand.
CAGATTCAGGAATCCTGAGGAAAAGTGCTGGAGTAACATAGAAACATAGAAAATAGGTGCAGGAGTAGGACATTCGGCCCTTCGAGCCCGCACCGTCATTCAGTATGATCATGTCTGATCATCTAAAATCAGTACCCTATTGCGGCATTTTCCCCATATCCTTTGATTCAGTTTGCCCTAAGAGCTAAATCTAACTCTCTCTTGAAAACATCCAGTGAATTGACCTCCACTGCCTTGTGTGGCAGAGAATTCCACAGATTCACAACTCTCTGGGTGAAAACGTTTTTCCTCATCTCAGTCCTAAATGGCCTACCCCTTATTCTTAAACTGTGACCCCTGGTTCTGGACTCCCCCAACATCAGAAACATTTTTGCTGCATCTACCCTGGCCAATCCTCTAAGTTGTATTTGTTTCTATAGGTTTCCCTCTCATCCTTCTAAATTCCACCGAATACAAGACAAGAGTCAAGAGTGTTTTATTGTCATATGTTCCAGATAGAACAATGAAATTCGTACTTGCTGCAGCACAACAGAATATGTAAACATAGTGCACTGTAAACAATATGATAAACGAGAGAGAAAAAAAAAGTTCAGTGGGTACCCACTGTATACACATACACATACCCACAAGTACACACATATATATACACATACACACATACTCAAAAAGCAAACAATAATAGTGCAATAATAATAGTAATCTATTGTAGTTCAGAGCTTATTTGGGCTTATAGTGTTTAATAGCCTGATGGCTGTAGGGAAGTAGCTGTTCCTAAACCTGGATGTTACAGTTTTCAGGCTCCTGTGCCTTCTTTCCGATGGCAGAGGTGAAATGAGTATGTGGTCAGGATGGTGTGGTCTCTGATGATGCTGGCTACTATTTTGAGGCAGCGACTCCGATAAATCCCTTCGATGGTGGGGAGGTCAGAGCCGATGATGGACTGGACTGTTCACAACTTTTTGCAGTCTTTTCCGCTCCTGGGCGTTCAAGTTGCCGAACCAGGCCATGATGTTCTTCACTGTACACCTGTAGAAGTTTAAGAGAATCTCTGACATATCGAATCTGTAATCTTTTCAGGAAGTAGAGGCTTTGATGTACTTTATATATAATTGCATCAGTGTGCTGGGTCCAGGAAAGATCGTTGGAAATATGCACGCCCAGGAATTTGAAGTTTTTGACACTCTCTGATATAAACAGGATTGTGGGTCCTCATCTTTCCTCTTCCAAAGTCCGCAATCAGTTAATTGGTTTTACTGATATTGAGAGCCAGGTTGTTGTGCTGGTACCATTTGGTCAATCGGTCGATCTCAAATCTATACCATCTACTCATCACCATCTGTAATTCGTCCAACAACGGTGGTGTCATCAGCGAACTTGAAGATGGAGTTTGCACTGTGTCAGGCTACACAGTCATGAGTATAGAGTGAGTAGAGCAGGGGGCTGAGCACGCAGCCTTGAGGTGCTCCCGTACCGATTGTTAATGAGAAAGAAGTATTTCTGCCAATTCGAATAGACTGTGGTCTGTGGATAAGGAAGTCGAGGAACCAATTGCAGAGGGATGCACAGAGACCCAGTTCCATGAGCTTGCTAACCAGTTTTTTTTAATCAAAAAATGTATTCAATCATTAAAAATAATATTTACAACACAATAAAACAAAACAGAACCCACCACCATAATACAAGACAAACAAATATACTAAATAAACGACTATATATCTATGTTACAATCCTTGTCAAAGATGCATTCAACCCCCCGCAGTGCCCAGCGGTCCCGGAAATCCCCCAGGGTGCCTGTGAACAGTGCGTAGTCCCTCTCTAGTACCACCCGGGTACGGATGTAACCCCGGCACAGGGGCAGGCAGCCAGCTCTGGCAGAGCCCTCTTCTGCCTGGCGCCATGACTCGTGGATGGCCCGCTTGGCCAGGCCCAGGACATCCTCGGCCCTACCCTCTCCCCTACGCACAGGGTGTCTAAAGGTGAGAATGGTAGGTGAGAAGTGCAGCCAGAAGCAGCCCCTTTAGATATTGGAACAGGGGCTGCAGCCTCACACACTCCATATACACGTGGTACACAGACTCTTCCAGCCCGCAACAGTGGCGGGCTGCCGCTGAGTTACTCCAGCACTTTGTGACTATCTTTATAAGATTTGGCTTTAACTCAATCAAATGACAGTCCTTGTCTCCCTAATATGATTGTACGATGAATATCTGCAACTCTTCCCTATTCCTCACTTTCATTCCATTCCTCTTTCTTCTCCATTCTCTATCTTCACCTCAGCTGATTGTCTATCTTTATTTCCGTGTACCACATTTTTATATTTACTTACAACATGGAAGGATGTCATTCGACCAAGTTCTGCCCCCCCACTAATTTTTGAAGTTATCAAGTGACTTGACTTCACAGCTATGGATGAGTCTGGTGTGTGCACTCCGAGCTGTTATAGTGCTGGCTACAGGTTTGTACTAAAGACCCTTCAACAAGATACCAACAATTCCTACAAAGTAAGAATGGAAAATGCTAGGATCAATCAGCAAGTCTGACAGCATCTGTAGAAAAGGAGCTCACGTTTCAGGTTCACCAGTTCTGATCTCATTTTAAGAATTTACATTTTGGATTAATTTTCAATAATTCCAACAAGTTTGCTGCCAGTTGTTCCCTCATTTTCACACATTCCATCGTGTTCCATTCTCTGTCTTGACATCTGTTCATAGTCTATTTACATTTCCACACACCATCTTTCATGCGACATAGAAGAATGCCATTCAGCCCATTGGGTCTATGCTGGAATAGACCAATTCCCTTCCCACACTCATTATCCCTGTGATGCATTCTCCCATGTTCCCATTCACTGCCCCACTCCCAGATTTAGTTTAGTTCAGAGATACAGCACAGAAACAGGCCCTTCGGCCCACCGAGTCCGCACTGGCCAGTGATCCCCGCACACTTAATGCCTTGTCCCACTTGGGCGTCATTTGCGCGTCATTTACATGATGTCATTTACCCGTCACGACGTACGACGTGCGCATGGTGCGTGGTGACGTAGCCAGTGACGCGCAGTTGCATGCGCCGCCCCAGGATTTTGGGATGTACAAAATCTTTGCGCGCCATCTGCGTGACGTGCAAATGACTCCCAAGTGGGACAGGCCCTTTACACTATCCTCCACACTCTGGGGACACTCCAACCTTCCACTATTCACTAAGTTTCAATGAGTTTCCCACACATTACTAATTCATTTACGATTATATTTGGAATAATAGGAGAAGATAGCAATTTAAATAAAGACCAAAATGTTTTTTTTAATTATGGGTTAATAATTGGAAAGAAATTGATACTTAAATTTTGGAAAAATACAACCATACCAACTGTTAAAATGTGGATTAGGAATATGATGGACATAGCACGCCTTGAAGAAATGAGACTCCGACTAATAAATAAATATGACCAATTCTTAAGGAGTTGGTCTCCTTTCATCGACTTTTTGGAATCATGTGATGCAGCGGTACCATAAGGATTACTGATTTCAGTTCATGACGTGGATAGATCTACATCTCCGAATACAGATTTGAAAAATTCTCTTTTAAGGGGCCTTCTCTTCTATTTCTAATTTCCACTTTTTCTTTTTTCTTTTCTTTTTTATTTATTTATTTATTTATTTTTATATACACACTTCACGTTTTTCTAATCTCTACCATCTATTTTTCCACTTTTTCCCCTTTCTATTGTTTTCTTTTTCTTGTCTTGCTTACTTCCTTCTCATAACTAGAGGTTGTACATAGAATGGATTACGGTATGACATAGTTGGCACCTAAAATTAGGTTCCACTGTACTGTTTTGTACTGTATTAACTTCTAATAAAATAAACAAATAAAAAAAAAAAAAATTATAAATAAATAAAATAATTCATTTACTCAATAAAGGTCGAGGGGAGATCCCATCGACACGGGTACCATGTAATCCCATGCTACCTGCTCCATGGTCGGATAGTCGGCGACTAAACCATCTCCCCCACCATCTCGTGGTGTGCCAGGTGAGGAGGGGTCTGTGGACCCCCAGCAGGACCAAAAACAAGACCTGTCATAGGGCGGATGTGCTCCTAGGAAGCCAACGGCCATCCACACTTCAGTAGACGTTACGATCACTGTCGTACATAACATTGTAAGGCACCGTGCCCGTTGATGTTTTCAACTATGATGATGATGATACACAATAAAGATTTATGCTTCAAAGGCCAACAAGGTTTATGATGCAGAGAAAGGGGTGGAAGAAAGGATAGGGCAAAATGAAGGTCTGTAACTGAGGGAGCGGATGTAACGGAGATGAACAACAAAGGGAATGGAATAATGTCCGATAAGGAAGAAGTGAGGAGATGTTTTCATGGGAGCCCTGAGGGTTGGAGAGCATATGGTGAATAGAGTGATACAGTGGTGTAACCAATAGAGCTGCTGCCTCAGAGCTCCAGTGACTATCGTTGTATCCTGACATCTGGCGCTGTCTTGGTGGAGTTTGCAAGTTCTCCTTGTTTCTCTGGACTTTCTGGCTTCCTCCCACATACCAAAGTTTGCAGGTAGACACAAAATGCTGGAGTAACTCAGCGGGACAGGCAGCATCTCTGGAGAGAAGAAATGGGTGACGTTTCAGGGTCGAGACCCTTCTTCACCCGACCCAAAACGTCTCCCTTTCCTTCTCTCCAGAGATGCTGCATGTCCCACTGAGTTACTCCAGCGTTTTGTGTCTAACCATATAACCATATAACAATTACAGCACGGAAACAGGCCATCTCGACCCTTCTAGTCCGTGCCGAACACGTATTCTCCCCTAGTCCCATATACCTGCGCTCAGACCATAACCCTCCATTCCTTTCCCATCCATATAACTATCCAATTTATTTTTAAATGATAAAAACGAACCTGCCTCCACCACCTTCACTGGAAGCTCATTCCACACAGCCACCACTCTCTGAGTAAAGAAGTTCCCCCTCATGTTACCCCTAAACTTCTGTCCCTTAATTCTCAAGTCATGTCCCCTTGTTTGAATCTTCCCTACTCTCAGTGGGAAAAGATAGATAGATAGATATAATTTAATTGCCACACAACCAAGGTCGGTGGTATTTGGGTTGCTAGCAGCGATACAGTAATAAAGAACACAACCACAATAAAAAATTTACACAAACATCCACCACAGCATTCATCACTGTGGTGGAAGGCACAGAGCTTGGCCAGTCCTCCTCCATTTTCCCCCGTGGTCGGGACCACCACCCTCCACAGCCGTTGCTGCGGGCGTCCAGATGGTAAGGGACAAAGTCAAAGTCAAGGTGAGTCCAGGATCGGCTCTTCCCAACCAGAGACCGCGGCTTCAGGCTGGTGTAGGCCGCAGGCCGGCGGTCAAAGTTTTAAAGTACCTGCCGTGCCGCAGCCGGAAGCACCGCAGTCTGCAGGGCCGGCGGTCGAAGCTCCCCTCCAGGGGAGATGGTAAGTCCATGCCGCACCCGCGGTAGAAGACGGCCGCGGGACGGCGGTGGAAGCTTCTTCTTCCCCCCGGGTCCTCCACGAGGGATCCCGGGCTGTAGACGCCGCACCAGCTGCAGTTCTGCAGACTGCGGCTTCAGGCTGCCGGCTGCCGGGCCAGCGTAACGGAGCGCTCCCCTCCAGCGAGGTCTCACCCGCTCCACGCCGAGAGTCCACGCTGCGCCCAGCCGCTGAAGCTCCGGGCGCGTCTCCGGGAAAGTCCGCGCCGATCCTTGCTGTTAGGCCACGGGGGAGGCGACCTGAAAAAATCGCCTCTCCATGGAAGAGGCGGCCGAAACGGTTTCCCCCTTACCCCCCCACACCACCCCCCACACATAACACACAAAGAAACATTAAAAACAGACTTTTAAACATACTAAAAAAAAAATAAAAATTGGAGAAAAAACGGACACGCTGCCGACAGGCTGCTGCCAGTGCAGCGCCCCCTTCCCCTATTAACTAAAGCTTATACACGTCAACTCTGTCTATCCCTCTCATCATTTTAAAGACCTCTATCAAGTCCCCCCTTAACCTTCTGCGCTCCAAAGAATAAAGCCCTAACTTGTTCAACCTTTCTCTGTAACTTAGTTGCTGAAACCCAGGCAACATTCTAGTAAATCTCCTCTGTACTCTCTCTATTTTGTTGACATCCTTCCTATAATTAGGCGACCAAAATTGTACCCCATACTCCAGAATTGGCCTCACCAATGCCTTGTACAATTTTAACATTACATCCCAACTTCTATACTCAATGCTCTGATTTATAAAGGCCAGCACACCAAAAGCTTTCTTTACCACCCTATCTACATGAGATTCCACTTTCAGGGAACTGTGCACAGTTATTCCCAGATCCCTCTGTTCACCTGCATTCTTCAATTCCCTACCATTTACCATGTACGTCCTATTTTGATTTGTCCTGCCAAGATGTAGCACCTCACACTTATCAGCATTAAACTCCATCTGCCATCTTTCAGTCCACTCTTCCAACTGGCATAAATCTCTCTGTAGACTTTGAAAATCTACTTCATTATCCACAACCCCACCTATCTTAGTATCATCTGCATACTTACTAATCCAATTTACCACACCATCATCCAGATCATTGATGTACATGACAAACAACAGTGGAACCAACAGTTTAACCTGCAGGTTTGTAGGTTAATTGGTTTCAGTAAAAAAATTGTAAATTGCCCCTCGTGTGTGTAGGATTGTGCTTGTGTATGGGGCGATCGATGGTTGGTGTGGGCTCGGTGGGCCAAAGGGCTGTATCTCTAAAGTTTAAAAGTCTAAAGGCTTTTATCTCTTGAACTAGGATAGAGTTTAAAGCAACAAAAAGACAAAAGGTCCACTATCATATTGCTTCATTTTAAATTGCTGTTAAATTTGCATTGACAGGTAAGGTCACATATTGGGAAAGAACTTTGGAAATCTAGAAGATATAAACTCGTGTTGGTCTCTATGTAAATCCGCAATATCTTGTCCTGGCATGCTGCTATTTCGCCTGTTCCAATCAGGAATATGTTTCTGCTTAATGGGCGGCTGGGTGGCGTAGCAGTAGAGCTACTGCCTTACAGCGCCAGAGACCCGGGTTGGATCCTGACTATGGATGCCGTCTGTACGCAGTTTGTACATTCTCCCCGTGACTTGCGTGGGTTTTCTCAGAGATCTTCATTTTCCTTCCATACTCCAAAGGTGTACAGGTTTGTAGGTTAATTGGCTTGGTATAAATGTAAAAATGACCCTAGTGTGTGTGGGATAGTGTTAATGTGCTAGTTGGAGTGGAGTCGGTGGGCCGAAGGGCCGGTTTCCGTGCTGTATCTTTAAACTAAACTTAACTAAATTAAAGATGCCGTCTGGTGAACTTGGATGCCTCGAAACCACGAGGCACAAGAATGCTCATATCCCGCTTGTGTAGCTAACAACACAATTATATGAACATTGAAGATAGACACAAAATGCTGGAGTAATTCAGCGGGCCCAGCAGCGTTTCTGGTGAACATGGATAGGTGACGTTGCAGGCCAGAACCTCTCTTCAGATGGATATGAACATATATCCATAAGAACATTTTAGGTAACTACAAACCCGCCACCCCTTCTCGTTCTCTCCCCCCCCCCCTGTCTTCCCCTCCCCTCTCCCCTGCGCCCCACCTGTACTCGCCCCTATTTCTCTCCCCCTCCTCCCACATTCCTTCCTCTAGCTTCACTATTTGCAACCCTTCAATCCTTTTGTCTCAAATGTTTTTTCTTTTCATCTCTGGCCTTTGTCCAACCATATGCTGAAGACAGACACAAAGTGCTGGAGTAACACAGCAGGTCGGGCGGCATCTCTGGACAAAAAGAATGGATGACATTTCGGGTTGGATCCGTCTTCAGTTTGTCCAACCACCTGCTTACCAGCCCCAGCCTCACTGTATCCGCCTAGTATCTGCCACACTCTTTCCTGCCCCTCCTCTCATCCAACTTTCCATCCCCCTTTCACAATCATACTGAGGAAGGGTCCCGACTCGGAATGTCACCTATCCATGTTCTCCATGGATGCTGCCTGACCCGCTGAGTTATTCCAGCACTTTGTGTCTTTTTTTTGTAAACCAGCATCTGCAGTTGCTTGTTCCTAGCTTTGACGATGTTGTGGTTAGGGCAGTATTAATTTCTAGTTCAATGCAGTGATCCCAAACTGTAAAACTGCATCCCAAAACCCAGCACATATAACCACAAGATCAGGCAATTATACCTCATGGGTAGGATTGACTTGTCATAAGTTATAGAAGCAGAATTAGGACATTCTTGCTATTGAGGGAGTGCAGCGTAGGTTTACAAGGTTAATTCCCGGGATGGCGGAACTGTCATATGCTGAGAGAATGGAGCGGCTGGGCTTGTATACTCTGGAGTTTAGAAGGATGAGAGGGTATCTTATTGAAACATATAAGATTGTTAAGGGTTTGGACACACTAGAGGCAGGAAACATGTTCCCGATGTTGGGGGAGTCCAGAACCAGGGGCCACAGTTTAAGAATAAGGAGTAAGCCATTTAGAACGGAGACGAGGAAACACTTTTTCTCACAGAGAGTTGTGAGTCTGTGGAATTCTCTGCCTCAGAGGGCGGTGGAGGCCGGTTCTCTGGATACTTTCAAGAGAGAGCTAGATAGGGCTCTTAAAGGTAGCGGAGTCAGGAGATATGGGGAGAAGGCAGGAACGGGGTACTGATCGGGGATGATCAGCGATGATCACATTGACCCTCAGGTGAGGCTCTGTTCATTTAGAAGACGCTCAAGTATGAGTAGAAGAAAGAAACACAAGAGACTGCAGATGCTAACATCTTGAACAAACCCCAAAGGGCTGGAGGAAGTCAGGCAGCATCTGTGGAGGGAAAATCCAGGACATTCCCATGTGCCTTCCCGCTGGTTCCTGCAGCACTTTGTGTTTCTGTCAGACTGTGAGCTTAGTTCCCCTTCAAAGGAATGACAGCATTACAGAGCAGCCCCGCGTCTAAAACATATCCTTTCCTCAACGCTATTTCTTTCATAGTATTCATCTTACTTTCTGTTTGCAAACAACATGAATTGTGAGCTTTTTTTTCACTTCTACCGCTGATCCCAGGGATCAAAGGAAACATCAAAAGCAAGCAACAAAAGAGCTGCAAATTCTCGGCAGTTCAGGCAGCAACTTTCGAGCGGAAAAAAAAGCAGAATGACATTTTATGCCAATTTCCTTTCAGGAAAGCCAACATTTCATGTTCTCAGGCAGAGTGTGCTGCCTGCCATCCCGGCGTGCACAATATTCGATCAAACCGCAGTATTATCATCCATGAATGGTTGTTTTCCCTGTCGTGTAGTCTATGACACAGTGCACTACAAAAGTATCCACTAAAGATAGACACAAATAGCTGGAGTAACTCGGCAGGTCAAGCAGCATCTCTGGAGAAAAGGAATGGGTGACATTTCGGGTCGAGACCCTTCTTCAGACTGAAGGTCAGGGGAAAGGGAAAGAAGAGATATAGATGGTGATGTACAGAGATATAGAACAAATGAATGAAAGATATGCAAAAATGTAAAGGTAATTGGCCATTGCTAGCTGTGGGTGAGGTGAAAACAGTCACAATGAAACTCAGCAGGACAACATCAAATTCTACACACACACATTAAATCAATTTAAACAAGACAATTGCTTATAAACTATCCAACATGAAAACAAATGTATGAAGATTGACTTCTCTAACTTCGAGTAACCCCTGCTTTCCCTCTCTCTCTCTCCATCCCTCCCCCATCCCAGTTCTCCCAACAGTCTGACTGTCCCCGTGATAACATTGTACCTCAGTCTGCTTAGTTGTCACCTTCTCCAAGCTAACAATGGCCTATTCTCCCTTTCCCTTGATCTGCATCTCTTTTGATCTCTTGCACTTCCTTATCTCTGTAACGCCCTATCCCCTGACGCTCAGTCTGAAGAAGGGTCTTGACCCGAAACATCACCCACACCTTCTCTCCAGAGACACTGCCTGTCCCGCTGAGTTACTCCAGCATTTTTGTGTCTATCCTCAGTGTAAACCAGCATCTGCAGTTCCTTCCTACGCATGTCCCCTGAGTTGATGTGATGGTTAATAAATACAATTATTTTCTCTCTTTATGGTTTCCACCAAACCAGATGCACACTGCGGGACTGGTATGCAATATACTTTGTTTCCTTTGCCACTTGCTCAGCACGGCGAAGTCATTGTGTGTAGTTACACCTTTACATACATTGTTAGACTTCAACCAGAGATTGCTATTTCACTATCACTAATAAGTACTAATGTGCAAAACATGTCTGGCGTGCACAGTATCGGTCTCTGAACTGGAAGAGAAGTCGAGCAGCCAGAAGTGTCAGCTCACGCGTCAAGCTGTGGCAGATGGCTCGGTATTTGTACAATGTGTTATGGTCTCCTATTTATTTGCTGGTTCAAGACTCCAAAGGCGAACTCGCATCGCCAATCGAAGCAATTTTTACCTACCTACCTAACAGGTAGGTCTGTCTAGCCGTTACCCCGACTGGCGTCTCTGCTATGAATATTCGCATCTTTTATAATAAAAAAAAACATCCTTCCAAAACTCAGGCCAACAGGTTCAATTGTAGCAATTGCAATTGCAATTCAAGATTCCAGCATCTGCAGTTCCTTGTATCTCAATTGTAAAACAGGATCAGTTGCCTTTTAGCGGAGAGGTAACTCTTTGAAGTTAGTATTCTCCCGTATTAGATTTCCAAGGTTTCGAAATAAATGCATCTTGTCCTGTAAAAATGCCCAATCTTCTAATCTTGTATGTGGATGTGTGTGTGTGTGTGTGTGTGTGTGTGTGTGTGTGTGTGTGTGTGTGTGTGTGTGTGTGTGTGTGTGTGTGTGTGTGTGTGTGTGTGTGTGTGTGTGTGTGTATTTATTTGTTTGTGTGTTGTCACATCTTCTCGAAAAAACGAAGCGCTAACTGTAAAATGTTTACATATTCGGGTAGAGATTTACCCCCTGGACTCCGAAATCGCCTTATCTGAAAAATTCATGCTTTATTTCCCGAGTTATTTATGAAAATGTTCACAAATCTGATAAAGCTTCGAAAATAAACGAAATGGTCTCGCTGATGACGTCACAATGGGTCTGCTGCGCGCAGCCTGCTCTGTGTTCCACGAGCTGCGAGTGACGTCACCCACCGACTACTCCCCACCCCACCGTACTCGGGCCCTGGAGCCTGCAGCCTGCAGCCTGGGGTCGCCAGCCAGGAGTGAGGGAGTATTCCGTTCGGGAACCAGCCTTTCCCTGTGATGAGCCCTCCCCCCGGGCTCTGGATTGAAGTCGCAGTCCTTTGGTTGACGCCAGCCCCGCTGCCCGCTCCCTGCTCCCCACTCCCTTCCTCCTCTCCCACCTCCTCCTCTGCCTCTCCCCCCCTTCTCTCCTCCCCCTCTCTTGCCTCCTCTCTCCCCCCTTCTCTCCCCCTCTCTCCCCCCTCTCTCTCCCCCCTCTCTCTCTGTTTCTGCCGCTCTCTCTCTGTCTCTGCCCCTCTCTCTCTGTCTCTGCACTCTATCTCTGTCTCTGCCTCTCTCTCTCTGTCTCTGCCCCCTCTCTCTCTGCCCTCTCTCTACCCCCTCCCTCTCTAGACACGCCTATGAGTTGGGGGCTATGCGTCAGTGGATAGGGCGGGGATGGGGTAAAAGGAGCTTATGAATAATATTGATATAATATCAAGGGGGTGGTTAGTGTGTGTGTGTGTGTGGGGTCAGCCTGGGCGATCGTTTCGCCGAACACCTCCGCTCGGTCCGCAATAACCAACCTGACCTCCCGATGGCTCAGCACTTCAACTCCCCCTCCCATTCCCCATCCAACCTCTCTGTCCTGGGTCTCCTCCATGGCCGGAGCGAGCAACACCGGAAATTGGAGGAACAGCACCTCAGATTCCGCTTGGGGAGTCTGCATCCAGCGGGCATGAACATTTAATTCTCCCAATTTTGTTAGCCCTTGCTGTGTCCTCCCCTTCCTCAGCCCTCGGGCTGTCTCCTCCCATCCCTCAGCCCTCGGGCTCCTCCTCCTCCTTTTTCCTTTCTTCTCCCTGCCACCCCCATCAGTCTGAAGGAGGGTTTTGGCCCGAAACGTTGGCTATTTCCTTCGTTCCATAGATGCTGCTGCACCCGCTGAGTTTCTCCAGCATTTTTGTGTACCTTCTACTAAACTGTGAGTGGTTTTACTGACCTGTCAGTGCCCTTAATGTGGTTTGAAAATATAGTTTGGAAATGCTAAAGCTGTGGTGCCTTTGGTTTGGAAATGCTAAAGCTGTGTTTCCTTTGGTTTGGAAATGCTGAAGCTGTGTTGCCTTTGGTTTGGAAATGCTAAAGCTGTGTTGCCTAATTAAAGTTGCCTTGCCTAATTAAAGTTGCCTTGCCTGATTAAAGTTGCCCTGACTAATTAAAGTTGCCTTGCCTTCTATATAATTAAAAGTCTAATCTTGACCACTTCCTGTTTGCGCTTTATATTGATTTTAGAAAAAATGCTACCATGTATGGCTGTGATTTTTGGCAATCTTACTCAGAGTCCCGCTCCGCTCATCAGGTGCAGAGGATTTTTCCCATCGATGAAAAATAAAAGAGTTATTAGTGTTTAACAAATGTTGAGATTCTCTCTCTCCTCTCAATCACGCAATGAAGGCCACGTCCCTTCTGGTGGAAGGGGGAGGGACTATAAAACCCAGAAGTGTGGGCGTTGCTCAGTTTCTGCAAGATGGAGGAGGGAGAGGTCATGATTCGCTGTCTTTAGTGGCCTTGCACTCTGCTTGAAATGGTATGAAACTGCACTTGAATTTGATGGCCTTGCACCCTGCTTGAAGTGGTAAGAAACTGCACTTGAATTTGGTGTCCTTGCACCCTGCTTGAAATGGAATTTCAAGGAATAGCCGTGAGTCAACTGCCAGCCCACCAGCCGTGAGTGAATGAGCTGCCAGCACAACAGGATTGAGTGACTGAGCCGCCAGCCCAAGAATCCAATCAGCCCACAATGTCCATACTAGCCCTCTTGAAACCTTCAGTCCACAACACCCCATACTAGCACACCAGAAAGCCCCTCCCACCACTGGCCACCAATATTGGAATTGGTGGAGAGGTGGAATATTGCATTGGGGGACCACCCCTCCCGTGTGATGCTGGGATGCAACGGGTCCCACTTAGTCTAGTATTCTTATAAAACTCTGATCTTAGATGTGTATTTATTTGTGTGTTTGTGTGTAATCACATCTTCGCGAAAAAACGACGCGGTAACAGTAACATTTTTACATATTCCAGTAGAGATTTTTCCCGTGGAGTCCAAAACCGCCTTATCTGAAAATTTCAGGCTTTATTTCTCGAGTTATTACTGAAAATGTTCAAAATCTGACAAATCTTTGAATTTAAAAACGACTCTTTCGCTGATGATATAAACTGTATATCACTGCACAATATGTGCATGTATGTATGATATAGATGTGCACAGTGATATATGTACATATCACATATATACACAGTATATATATATATATATATATATATATATAGGCATACAAACAACTCTATATTTCACATGTAACAATTTTGCTCCTTGTTGTATCCAAAAGTTGCTGCTATGGCAACAAGTTTTTTGAGGAAGAAATTGTTTGCAACTTTCAACCTCCCAAAAAGAAAAGTTCCCGTCTGCATGGAAGCGCAAGCAAGCGAGCAAGCAGGAGCGAGGGAGAGCAGCGCATGCGCGCCCACTGGGAGGGAGGGAGGGGGCGGGGCCAGGGCTGTGCGCCGTCGGCGAGGGGGCGGGGGGCGAGACGTCACGTGAGGGCGGCACATGCCTGCCGCTGACAATCTGGGCTAGAATTCCAGGCAGGAGGCAGCGCGAGCACTGGGCAGTCGCGCAACTGTGTGCAGCCGCGGAGCACCGAGCTCCCCCCCATTCCCCCTGCTCTCCCCCCCCACTCACCTCAGCCCATGAGAGCACCTTGCAAGCTGCAACCATGAGAGGTAAGTCGACGCTCGTGGAAAAGCAAGAATGCAATGTTTTGTTATTTTAAATTGCGTGCTTTGGCACCTGTTATTTCCTGCAGTTTATGCTCCCAAGTAAAGGGGCAGCGGTTCCAATGCAATGTCTGTGATATTTTTTTTATTATCTAATGAATGCAGACTCCCTAACTTTAGTTTTGCTTTGCACATGGGTCCGAAACTTGCAATGTTTTCTTCCTACTATTCCGGGCTCCGATGCAAGCTACGAACTCATCTTTTGCCACTTCCCCGACAGCCGCTGTGTGTGTTTAGTGTCCATGTTCATAATTCTCTGTTGCGCATTGCACTGGAAAGAGATCGGGGATTGTTGTTGCTTGCATTTTGTTTGGGTTCCCTTGCATGCTGACGGATTGGGTCAACGCGGCGCTTCTGTTCTCAGCCCAAGCGGGGAGGAGGTATGAACCGTGCAAAGTTGGCGTTTAACAATCTGCGCCCTGCAACTTTTTGTTTGCGACATTTGCAAACTGCAGGAACTTTTATTTAAAGCGTTGATTGCGGTGTACTCGGCCGGCAGTGCCAGACTGTCAGAGCGTCCCAGTGACCTAGATCTGTCAGAAGGGATAAATCTGGAGGAGGAGATGCGGGGGCGGCCGAGTGCTTCTGTGGATCTCAGTCCATGTGTGCACTGAACAACATTGTAGCATCAGGGCAAACGGGGGCAACATGCACTGCGCTCAATGCGCTCACCGTAAGGTACAAAATAAAGCGGGCTGCCCCTCTGTGTAAATGGGATCAAAGTTCAAGGAGTTTGTACTCTCCAAATGTGCCCAATTATTTATTATGATTTGCATTGAACGTGTCGTGCAAGAGGCATTGTCCTTGGCATTTAAATTATATATATTTTTAAAGCCCAGCAAGAAAAGTCACCAAGTATGGAATTATCCTGACAGCCCATCTTCTCACCTTTGTCCACTTTCAGGGGAAGAAAATATTCCACGAAATATTTAGGCTCTGTATACTGATTGTGCATAAGATTGGCTAAGTTTTATTGCTGCAGCTGAATGTAGCTGTTTCAATTAAAAAAATTAAAACTGGATTTTTATTTAAAAATCAGCAAGTGTGGCAGTAGTCTTGAAGCTGGAATTGTCAACTTGGTAGCCTTATCTAAGTGCTTTTATCAACAAAATCTCACATTAGTTACATTCAGTAGTAAATGTGTGTGCATTTTGAAAAATACATTTGGGAACTGTCGAACTATACACAATTTAGGTTTCTGTGTCAAATTGCACGAAAGAGTTTGGATGTAAAATGGAGTAAAATTGTGTCATATGGTGTGAATGTTAAGCTTTTGAGTTTGGGTGTAAAATGGAGGAATAGACGATTAATAGAACAATATCATGAATGCCCGTCGGTGTGATAATTCAGATTATTTTCCCGTTACACCACAACATAGACAGAATACTGGATAGTTGCTGATTTAGTGGAAAGATCCGTAGATCCTTTGAAGAGGAAGCAGATGAAGCCTTGTTGGCGTTGACGACTGTATCTGTTGTGCGATTGGCGTGAATAAAATCTAAATATTACAGAAGGTTTACTGTGACTAGAATTGCGGGATTACAGGCATTAAATTACCTTGAGATAATTCTGAAGTTTAAATGTTCCATTTTTATTCCCTGTTTTATTCAGAACAATAAATAGATGAAGATGCTTTTTCTCTGAGGAAAATACATGTCTAAAATATTTTCTATTTCATGGTGGTTACAAATATATAAAGAATGGGAACAGTAGGCATGTTTATGCTTTTTAAAATTTAATGGCATCTAAATTTAAAAAAAAATCTTAGTTTCCGTTAGAATATTATATCGCGTCCAGTTTTGTTTCTTGGTACGTTCAGTGAAAAGATGGGCCTATTAAATTTCTTCAACACGCTAAGACTTTCCACCTCTTCCTCCCCATGTGTAAGTCTTGCATCATTACGACCCTTCACGTCACGCCTTGAGAGACACCCGAGAGCAGAGAAACCAAAGCGAATGTCAGTTTATTCCAAAGTCAGTGCTATTACTGTCATTGTGCTCGTTGTATTTGCATCTTCCACTGAAATTAACAATTTCTTTATCCCCAAGAACATCTTGAAACCTAAGACCCACTCATCCAATTTATACTCTTCGTTAATAGTCGTACAGCATGGAAACAGGCCCTTCGGCCCAACTTGTCCATGCTGACCTTCTAAGCTAGTCCCTCCTGCCTGCTTTGACCCTTATCCCTCAAAACCTTTCCCATCCATGTACCTGTCCGAATGTTTTTAAAATGCTGTCAACATACCTGCCTCAACTACCTTCTCAGGCATTTCATTCCACATACCCACCACCCTCTGACTGACAAAGGTGCCCCCTGGGTTCTTTGGACTCAAAGGGCCGAAGGGCCTGTTTCTGTTCTGCATGCGTCTTTGACCCTAAAGGTCTAATCATTCAGCATGGAAACGAGCCCTGCGGCTCAACTTGTCCACACCGACCAAATGGTCCGCCTATTCTCTAAATCTTTCCTGTCTATGTACCTGTCCTAAGTGTCTTTTAAATGCTGTTATAGTTCCTGCCTCAACCACCTCCTCTGGCAGCTTGTGCCGTACGCCTGCCACACACTATGTGAAAAAGTTGTCCTTCGGGTTCCTATTAAATCTCGCCCCCCCCCCCCCACCTTAAACCTATATCCTCTGATTCTTGATTCCTGTACACTGGGTGAAAGCATCTCTGCATTTACCCCATCTATGATTTGCTCTTCAGTTTTGTCGAGTAGATGATGGATAGCTGACAAAACCAATGGATTTGAGGGGAAAAGGGGTCAATGCCTTGCATTAGAGTTGGCAGGTGTTCTACGAAGGTGAAGTAATAGTTGGCTAAAAGGAAAATGAAGTGTTCCTTTCAGCTGTTATATAACTATACAGTTAGAGCCCCGCCAAGGTTAATGTATTACGTGTAAAATTAGTGCAGGGATATTTATCATTAGATAGATTCCATTGTGATGATGTGCTGCATATTTCCATTTTTAGCATTTTTGGTCTTTTAACAGCCTGAATAAATTTATTCAGTTTCTGTCATCCTACAACAGTTAATTTAGTTTTCGGATACTGAATCTGACAGCATTTGAATTGAAAAAATGTTCCCTTTCAAAATGCTGTAAGTATAGTGTGCTGGCATTCACACTCTGGGACTTTACTGTTCCTTTATCTTTGATTATTTTTTCTTAAGGAAATCCAACAAATTACGAATTAATGTAAATTCCCTGAACAATTTGAATGATTTTTAATTGATTCTTGACAAGTGAGAAATCCGATGGTTTGACTTTTAACAGACACAGTAATTATTCAAGATCTTTCCTGGAGAGTTCTGTTCCCCCATTGTTATTTCCACTTTTTATACATGACTTGCATAAGCTTCTGTTGCATTCACTAACTGTTAAATAGAAGCTGGAGCTGTGAAAATGCTGCTTGTTGTTGTAAAGATGCTCGTAAGAGCTCCCTCAGTAGAAAGACATAGTCTTGCGTAGTCTTGATAGTTTGCCCTTTCTACTAAATGAGGTTTGGCTTGGGGCTTTATCCGACCAGAACCAAGTATGTTTTGGTCATTCTTTGAACCATTATTAAACAAACCCGAGGCTTTGATTCTGATTGTTATTTTCGCCTAATGTAATGAAAAGAATGTTGTCATTCCTAATAGAAATTTGCAAAAATATTATAATACGCATGATGTTTGTTCCCATGTGAAGCTTGTTATAAAGTGAAATCCTGTCTTTTTTTCCCAAATGAGCTAACTTTTGGCCCAATTATGTATAGGATACAAGGTGATTAAAGGTTTCAGACCCAAGGAAGTGCAGATACCAGGTTACACAGTGCTGGAGTAACTCATCAGAACCGGCACTATCCCTGAAGAACTTGGACAGGTGACATTTCCTGCTGGTTCTGAAGAAGGGTCCCGACCTGAAGCGTCATTTGGCCATGTTCTCCGGAGATTAAAGATTTCAAGTTGAATCTGAAATCTTGCAAGCTCCTTTTTTTTGGTCATTGCTATCCCCTTTTGATAAGCCTGGGGAACATCTTAGAATGATGCAGACCATATATTTGTAATGCCTGATGGGGAAGAGATTAATACATTACCACCTGGAAGATATCTTTAGAAATTTGCAGAGCACAACCTCATCACACTTGAATCTGAATCCTTATATGCAGCCCCAATTTAAAAAATATATAAAACGAGTGTCATTTCTTTCGGCACAGAACTTGGCCAAATGGTAGGTCCGTTCTCCATCACCATTCAGGCAGACTAAAGTACCAGTTATCAATTTCTACCAGAGTTTTATCCAAATATATATTCTTTGACAAACTTACTTTATTGCAAAGGAATGCCATTAGTTTTTTTTTAAAAGGATACGACATCTTTCCAGAGGAATGAACTCAATAAAAGTGTTCTATTTCATTCATCCCTTCAAAACTTTGCTCCATTTTTAATCAATACTTAATTGGTTTGGTTTAAAAGTGCAATTTAAACCAAACTAAAACTGCATGCATCGTGCCAGTGAATGCATGTAATGTTTTATTTGGATTTCCTCAATCGGATCACCAGCAATGCTTAGAGTTTTTAATGTGGTGATTTCTTATTCTGTTTTCAAACTCCATGTCTCAACATTAGACCACTATGTTTCTTTCGCCAATCCTAGAATTATTGTTTGAGTATTATATTAGTACACATTAACAATAATATATCCCCCATCCAACTTGTACCAGCTTCAAAGTCGTCTGTAACTGGTTTTCACCCAGCCCACAGCTAACAATGGCCTGTTTCCTTTATCATCATTACTTTTTTGCATATCTTTCATTCATTTGTTCTATATCTCTCTATATCACCGTCTATATCTCTCATTTTGATTTCCCTTTCCCCTGACTCGCAGTCTGAAGACGGATCTATCCTCCACTTGGCCCGTCTTAACCTACCTGATCTCCCGGTGGCTCAGCACTTCAACTCCCCCTCCCATTCCCAATCTGATCTTTCTGTCCTGAGCCTCCTCCATTGTCAGAGTGAGACCCAGCGCAAAGTGGAGGAACAGCACCTCATATTTCGCTTGGTGAGTTTACACCCCAGCGATATGAACATTGACTTCTCTAACTTCAGAAAGCCCTTGCTTTCCCTCTCTCTCCATCCTCTTCCCCTTCCTATTTCTTCCACTACTTAGTGTCTCTGACTACATTCTATCTTTGTCCCGCCCCTTCCCCTGACATCAGTCTGAAGCAGGGTCTTGACCCGAAACGTCGCCCATTCCTTCTCTCCAGAGATGCTGCCTCACCTGCTGAGTTACTCCAGCATTTTGTGTCGACCTTCGATTAAACCAGCATCTGCAGTTCTTTCTTACACGGTCTATCCGAAATGTCATCCATTCCCTTTCTCCAGAGATGTTGTCAGACCTGCTGCGTTACTCCAGCTTTTAGTGCCTATCTTCGATTTTAAATTAACATTTGCAGTTCCTTCCTACACATTAATGAGAAAATATTTGTTTTGAAAAATCTCTGAGGGATTTTATCATCTTGTTATGTGTTGCTGTCGTATTAAAGAGATTAAGCAAAGATTATTTCAGTTTATAAATGTTTACTTTCTTGAATCGATACATATGTTCTCAATGCATTTGCACAATTGACAATTTTTTATTGCAACATAATGTAAAATTTTCCATAATACGCAGGTAGAAGTATCTTTGGATTAGAAAAATGTAAATTCAGTGCCAACAATCGTATCCACACAGTTGTTCATTATATTTTTACAGCATCTTACCTCTGAAGATTCAAGTACACTTTAATAACTAACGAAACTCCTCTATTAAACCATGTTTGGCAATATCTTTGGATGAAATATCTTTAAAGATTGACAGTCACGGTGAAAAATGTATTTTACACTCCCTACAGGATGAAAACAGGCCCTTTGGGCCACCTATGCTGACCATCAATCACCTGTTCGCACTAGTTCTATGTTATTCCACTTTCTCATTCACTCCCTACATGCTTGGGGCAATATACAGAGGCCAATTAACCTTTGGGATGCGGGAGGAAACCGGAGCACCCGGAGGAAACCCACAGGGAGAACGTGCAAACTCCACACAGACAGCACTCTAGGTTGGTGTAGAAGCCTGTTGTCTGGCTCTGAGGCACCAGGTCCACCAGCGGTGCCAATAAGTAGGAATCTTTCTCCTCAGAATTTCACTACTTTAATTAGAACGCATCCTAACTTTCCGAGAGCATAGCGGTCAGATTTAAAATCATTAAAATCAGATTCTGCCCAAATAATTTTCTAAGCTTTGTTTATCCAAGTACTTCTTTAAAATCTCTTGTTTATTTGGTTTGTTTTGGGTGGCAAGAACTAACGTTGTATTCATAAAGATATCCATTAAGGCTGGGTTACCGATAACTTAAAATAGACACAAAAAGCTGGAGTAACTCAACGGGTAAGACAGCATCTCTGGAGAAAAGGGATGGGTGACGTTTCGGGTTGAGATTCTTCTTCATAACATCTGGCTACACTGGATATTTCTGCTGTGTCATTTCACTCTCTGAACTTTCTTCCCCTTTGCTCCGCCTATTGTACTTGAGTTTGACCTGATTGTATCTTTTATAGTATTATATTGGATAGCATGCAAAACAATGTTTTTCACTGTACCTCAGTACACATGACAATAATGAAGCTAAACCTGGGAACATCTCTAGAAGAACATTGAATTCTCTAATTTTAGGTAACTCTATAAGCCTCTCCATTCTACCCTATTTAAACCTCCCATGCCTTTCCCATCTCCCCTGGGCCCCACCTAGGCTCACACCTATCTCTCCCCTTCCACCTACATCCTTTCCTCTAGCTTCACAGTTTGCAACTCTTCAATCCTTTTGTCTCATACCTTCTGTCTTTTCATTTCTGGCCTTTGTCCAACTATTTGCCTTTCAAATCACCCTCCTCGCCTGTGTTGGCTTATTACCTGCCATGCTTTGTCCTTTCCCACCTCTCAGCTTTCTTCACTCTGCCACCGCCCTATAATCAGGCTGAAGGAGTGTACTGACCCGCAGTGTCACCTATCCATGTTCTCCTGAGATGCTGCCTGACCCGCTGAGTTACTCCTGCACTTGGTGTCTTTTTTTGTAAACCAGCACCTGCATTTCCTTGTTTTTCCCCATCTCTAGATGGCCAGCAAACGTTTTCCATTAAATCACGTAAACTCACTGAAGACCACTCTTGCCCCTAGTGAAAGTACGGCCAGTGTAAGGTCAGCTTGCCCAATCTGCCTGCACCGACTGTATTGTCTCAATGTCACCCCCACTGATCACGAGGCACGAGTCTTCTGGGAGGTGAGACAACAATAAAAAAATCTTTGTGGAGTTTGCACGTTCTCCCTCTGACTGTGGATTTCCTCCAGATCCTCTGGTTTCCTCCAACAGAAACCAACATCCCTAAGACGTGCAGGTTTATAGACTCTGTAAATTGCCCCTAGTGTGTAGGAAGCGAAAGTGGGCAACATAGAGCTAGTGTACCTGTAAGTCAATTGGCCTCTGTAAATAGTCCCTTATGTGTAAGGAGTGGATGAGAAAATGAGATAGCATCGAACTACTGTGAGTGGGTGATCGATGGTCGTCGAGGGCCGAAGGGCCCGTTTCCATGTTGCATCTCCAAACTAAACTGTCAAATGAAAACGTTCGTAATGTTGCTAGAATGCAAAATACCAATCTGTTATAATCTATGTTGCTGAGGTGTTTAGAACTGGACATGAAAGTTAAGGCCCTCTGAACAATCCCAAAACCTTACAATCATTAATAGAGCCAGGATTTTACCATGAATGCCATGTGCCTTTTCATGTATTTTTTGTTTATTTCACCAGGTAATGCCTTTTTCACGATCAAGTGCTTAAATCAGCCTTTTTTTGCCGTTTTGCTAAAAGGTCGTTTGATATTTTCTCTAGTTGTACCGTGATTACAATGACATTTTCTATGTTAACATGTTAATATTAATGTTATTATTAACGTGTTAACATAGTATAACTTACAAGAAAACGTCCCCACCGGGGGGAAACCTGGGACGCCACCCGTCGGTCGTTCATTCATTCGTGCCACTGCCCGCTGGTTCAGTCTTTTCCAAGATCTATTTAAGAAAGAACTGCAGATGCTGGAAAAATCGAATGTAGACAAAAAATGCTGGAGAAACTCAGCAGTTGAAGCAGCAACTATGGAGAGAAGGAATGGGCGACGTTGCAGGTCGAGACTTCTTCAGACTGATGTTGGGTGGGGTGGGGGGGGAGGGGAAGAAAATTAGAGGCGGAGACAGGACTAGAAGGAGATAGACAAAAATGCTGGAGAAGCTCAGTGGGTGCGGCAGCATCTATAGAGCGAAGGACATAGGCAACGTTTCGGGTTGAACCCCTTCAGACTAAAAGGAGAGCTGGGATGGGGGAGGAGTGAGAAGACAAGGGCTATCTAAAATTAGAGAAGTCAATGTTGATACCGCTGGGACTACCCGAGCGAAATACCCAAGCTGGTCTCCTCTCAAGGTAAATGTGAGAGAATGATTTCAGCTAACAAAGATCTTGAAGAAATAGAAAACAATGCTAACGTTCTCAAAGGTAGTTGTAATGCACAAGATATCGACATGAATATAGAGTCTGTAGCTTGTTTCGGGTATGCACCAGTGAACCTCAGCTGAGGAAGAAATAAGTTTTTTACAACTGAAGCATATTCTGTCTGATAGACGGCATAGTTTGACACCAAAACAATGCTAGTAATTATGTGCATGCGGGCAATTTTGGTCATTTAATGTAGTATACCTTTATATTATCATTTTTAACCATATTTTGGTGGTGGAAATAAATGCCTTTTTATGCCTTTTTTGTCAATAAATGCCCTTTTCGTGCCTTTTTTGTAATTTTATTATGTCTTTTTGCCTGCCTATTTCAGAGTTTTTTTAGTGCCTAAACATCCTGGCACTAATCATTGACCATGTGCAGAGACACAAAATATAGGCAGAGGATCAGTATATACTGTGGGCAATGGTGCAAATGGGTATTATTGCTGAGTTATTTAGAAGCAGTATGTATGCTGCTTAACTGTACAATAGATTGTATAATACAGTGTCATCCTATTTTGCACTAACTACCGGCCAAATTTCTATCTAGCTCTTTTAAAGGTTTTTTTATGTACAAGTACAGACCAAACTTTATTTTCTTTAGCTACTGCATAACAGGGCGTGACCCTCAGAGTTATGCATTATGACACAGAGACGTGTTTCCTTGCGTTTAGAGATACAGCTCGCAAACACATCTTTTGGCCAACCGAGTCATCGCCAACCAGCGATCCCCGTACATTAACACTATCCTACACACTAGGGACAATTTACAATCTTTACGGAAGCCAATTAGCCTACAAATCTGTATGAATGTGGGAGGAAACCCATGCAGTCGCAGTGAGACCATGCAAACTCCGTACAGACAGCACCCATAGTCAGGATCGAACCCGGGTCTCTGGCGATGTAAGGCAACAGCTCTACCACTGTTCCACTGTGCCTTTATTGACAATATTTCGGCTTGTCCTCTGTGATTAGATGTTCAATTCAATTCAATTCAACTTTATTGTCATTGCACAAATACAAGTATAGGTACAACGAAATGCAGTTTAGCGTCTGGTCATAGTCATAGTGCAAGATAGTAGAAGTAAGAATAAAAATACAAAGTTGGCATACAATAAAAGTTTTTAAAAAATAAATTAAAAAAAATACTGGTTAACAATGTGTGGATTGTGGATGAATTAAAACTGATACATAGGCAGATAACTGTATACAAGTGGGAGAGTCTAATGTAATGCTCATACTGCCTATAACACTACATTATCTAACTAAAATGTAATTTACCATACATCTGCCCATTCAAACCGCACACCAAGATCTGTTGTGATAATACTCACTCCATAATCTGTCGTAACTTTCAAATGCCACCAGTGGAAGATGTTGCAACAGGATACTGATTCACTTGCACCCAGTACAACTGTTACAGAAATCTCTGAATCTTGTGGATTATAGAGTACAATGGAGTTTTCTTCACACTGGCTGTTCATCTTTGAGGAGGGCAAATGTCCCAACCCGAAACGTCGCCTATCCATTTCCTCCACTGATGCTGCCTGACCTGCTGAGTTACTCCAGCATGAGTTACTTCAGCACTTTGTGTTTTGTTCAAGTATTTCAGTAAACTGTTTTCAGAATCTTTCTCCCCCCCCCCAAAAAACCTATTTTAACCCCCTACCAAAAACTAATAAGTATGTGAGATGCAATTTTGAGGTGTGTATTCCTCTTTACTATAAATACCTTTGCTTTAATTTACTGGAA
The DNA here is from genome assembly GCF_010909765.2 of Amblyraja radiata. Lineage (NCBI taxonomy): Eukaryota > Metazoa > Chordata > Chondrichthyes > Rajiformes > Rajidae > Amblyraja > Amblyraja radiata. The sequence goes on from NC_045984.1 coordinate 3,137,562, forward strand.
AGCGCAAATAACTGTGGAAAATGGCAAGTAAAAGATAAATGCAGCACAGTGGTGCAGTTGATAGAACTGCTGCCTCAGAGCCAAAGACCCGGGTTCATTCCCAACTTTGCTGTTTATGTGGATTTGGCACGTTCTCACTTGGACCGCGTGGGTTTCCTCTGGTTTCATCCCACATCCCAAAGATGTGCATGTTTATAGGTTAATTGGCCTCTGTAAATTGCCCCTTGTTTGTAGGAGTGAGATAACATTAGAACTGGTGTAAACCGGTGATCACTGGTTGGTGTGGGCCGAAGGCCGGTTTCCATGCTGTATCCCTAATTACAAGTGTGACTCAATGACTAAAAAATTCAGCTAGCAGAATTCCATTATTGTTTATTTTAGAGATGTAGCAGTGAAACAGGCCCTTCGGCCCACCGAGTCCACAACGATAATCGATCACCCGTATACTAGCTCTATCTTGCACACAAGGGACAATCTACAGAGGCCAACTCACTTACAAACCTGCACGTGATTGGAATGTGGGTGGAAACACGAAGAAAACCCACATGGTCACAAGGAGAACATATAATTTCTGTTCAGACAGCACCCGAGGCCAGGACCGAACCGGGGTATCTGGTGCTGTAAAGGGACGGCCCCACTGCGGCGACCTAATCTGCGAGTTAAGAAGAGGGCACTGAAACCGCAAGCTGGCTGGATCGACTACACACACGCGCATACAGCCAGGGAAAGCGGGGGAGCGCTGTCTGAAATTCAGAGCCGACATGAAGAGGAAGGTCAAAGACGGCTGCAGAGTGTAGTGCAAGTCCTTTAGGGAGAGGGGGGGAGAAGGAGTGGAGACACTTTTAAGAAGTATAATAAAGTTTAGCGAACATTTAACTTACTGGTCGGTTTTCCTTGGTCCTGAACACTCCAATGAGCCTATTAAAATGCCCGGTCAGCCTATGGCTGCCCTCCACTGCCTGTAACTACACAGCGACCCCACTCCACTCCACTACAAGTTAAAAAGAACCATGCCGACCAAATTTTACTCGCGGAAAACTTTTTAACATGCCAAAAACAAATTCAGCATGTTGAAACATTTTCTGCGACCTAGCTGAGGCCGTGAGTATTCGGGAACTTCCCTCGAGCTTGAAGGAGAGTTCCAGTGACCTCGTAGGACCACCCAGGACCACGTGTCGACCATGCTGCGAGTTTGAGTCGAGGGCAAACTCTTCTAAACTCGCAGATTAGGTCGCCGCAGTGGGACAGCCCCTTAAGGTAGCAACTCTAAAGCTGCGCCACTATGAGAAGTTAGAATGAAATAAAAGCAAGTTAGTTTTAAGTTGTAGAGAATATGTCCACAAGTGCGCAAGTGTGAAATTTCCAAACTGCAGGTACTTGATGACAAGCCACCTTACCGGTTGAATGTTGGCCCAATATAACCACCCTTTAAAGATGGATGGCACAGAAAGGCCAGTTTCTTGACTATTGAACCTTTTGTTGTTTTCGGTTTTGCTTACGGTTATGTAATGCAATAGGACAAATTTTACTAAAACCGTTGAAAGGCCAATGCTTTCTAGACATATTTGACTATTTCCCCTGATATTCTGTTATGTAGTTATTTTTATTGTCCTTGCATTCTACTTCATTGGAACACTGAGTGGTGTGATTCGGGAGCTGCAGGTATTTTAACTGGTATATTAGAGGCCCAGTTTAAACATCGATAAACATTTCCCTTGGATGTGTGATTAATTGTATATTTAACGTTGCTGGTCCTGATAAAATGTTGCTTCACAGTAGTCCCTTTGCCTCTCCACCCTCCCCCCTCAGAGCAGCCTTGAGTTTTCATTTGGTGAAAGAAAAAATAATCTGTTGCTTGTGTAATGTTGTTCTAAGTGTGGAGGCTGAGGCAAAGTTAGAGTAGACACAAAGCGCTGGAGTAACTCAGACAGCATCTCTGGAGGACATGGACATGTGACGTTTCGGGTCGAGACCCTTCTTCACATTTTGCTGTTCTTGCAACTTCTATCATTACGGCCGTTTTCCGCATGTCGAGAACTGGTATTTACCGCCACCTAGTGTGCACTATGCAAACTGTGCAGCTCATCATTAATGGCCAACATTAATCTTTCTGCTAAAGATTTTTCAATGGACTGCAGGATAAAAGCATGCTTCCACATTGTCACTCGTTATATCTGTTCCAAGTTTAGCATCTCCCTGATTTGTCACACCCTAACATCCATCTTCTTCATTCAAACAAATATTGAGTGACGTCTTAAGACTGAAGACTTTACACTGTAAATTGACCCAGAGAGTTGAGAATCTGTGGAATTCTCTGCCTCAGGAGGTAGTGGGGGACAATTCTCTGGATGCTTTCAAGAGAGAGCTTTGAAAGATAGCAGAGTCAAAGGATATGGGGAGAAGGCAGGAATGGGGTACTGATTGTGGATGATCAGCCATGATCACAGCGAATGGCGGTGCTGGATCGAAGGGCCGAATGGCCTCCTCCTGCACCTATTGTCTAATGATTGTAACCATGTATTGTATTTCTGCTGACTGGTTAGCACGCAACAAAAGCTTTTCACTATACATCGGTACAGGTGACAATAAACTAAACTGAAACTGAAGAACGGTCTCGACCCGAAATGTCACCTATTCATTTTCTCCCGAGATGTTGTCTGACCCGCTGAGTTACTCCAGCTTTTTGTGTCTATCTTGAGTTGACAATTGCCTAGTTGATTTTTTGCCGTCAGCACGACCGGGCTGGTTTTTGTCATTGTTGATCCCATTTTGTCTACTTCCTTTTCATTTTTGTTCGGAGTAACACAGCAGGTCAGGCAGCATCTCTGGAGAAAAAGGGATTGGAGACGTCCACACATACCCTCCTTCGGACCTTCTGAAGAGTGAGCTGCAGATGCTGGTTGACAAGAACAGATGTGCAATGCTGGGTTAACTCAGTGGGTCAGGCAGCATCTCTGAAGAAGGATGTCTGAAGAAGGGTCCCGACCCAAAACATCTCCTGTCCACATCCTCCAGAGTTGCCGCCTGACCCGCTAAGTTACTCCAGAAATTTTGTGTCATTTTGTTTTAAATTGAGATGTATCGTCACTACTGTCCCTTGTTACAAACTTCAACAGCTTTCAAGAAAAAGTACAAAGAAATAGAAGTCATTGTGTGCTTGCAGCGAGTGAGGTGCCGTAGATGTGTGCGGCTGCAGGAACTGTTTCTTCTTGTGGCCATAACTTAAGAGGCAAAACAGACGGCTTGACATTTTGAAGAGCTATTTACTTCCTTTGCCACTCAACCTTGAAAAGGCTGTGTGTGGTTTCTGTGCACGCCAAGTAATTCTCATCTCTCTCCATGCCAGTCAGCTACTTATCTCTTTGGTTTGTGGGTGCTGTCTGCGACGGTTTCTGATTGCTGTTCTCAGCACTGGCATGGAAAATTGTTCAACCCAAGGGTTGATAATTAAAATAGAACAAAGGTCTTGATGTACTTGATTCTCTGGGGGCGGTACACTTAAACCTCAACAGCAAGCCAAAAATGAAACGGCACAACCAATAAATGTGCTCCTAGTTTATCCTTTTACAAACTGCTATCTGATCATAGAGGCCAGGTGATACAAAATAGCGTCGCTTTGCAGATAATGAAGATGGCTGTCAAAGATTGCAGCAGGATCTTGATCGGTAGGCCAGGCGGGCTAAGGAATGGTTGATGAAATTTAATATAGAGAAATGTGAGGTGTTGCATTTTGGAAAGTCTAACATGGGCAGGACCTACACAGTGAATGGTGGGGCTCTGGGGAGTGTTGTAGAGCGGAGAGATCTAGGAGTGCAGGTGCATGGTTCCTTGAAGATGGCGTCACAGATAGATAAGGTTGGCACATTGGCCTTCATCAGTCACAGTATTTAGTATAGAAGTTGGGAGGTCATGTTGCAGTTATATAATACGTTGGTGAGGCCATATTTAGAGTATTGTATTCAGTTCTGGGCACCGTGTTATAGGAAAGATGTTGTTAAGTAGGAAAGGGTGCAGAGTTATGAGGATGTTGCCAGGACTCGAGGGTCTGAGCTACTGGGAGAGGTTGAGAAGACTGGGACTCTATTCCTTGGAGGGCAGGAGAATGACGGGTGATGTTGTAGATCTGTATAAAATCACGAGAAGAATATATCAGGTAGACGCACAGAGTCTCTTACCCAGACGTGGGGATTTGAGAACCTGACGACATGGCTTTAAAGTGAAGGAGGAAAGATTTAATTTGATTTTGACGGGTAACTTTTTCCCACGCAAAAGGTGGTGGGTTTATGGAACGAGCTGCCAGAGGAGGTAGTTGAGGCAGGGATTATTGCAACGTTTAAAAACAATTAGACGGGTACATGAATAGGATAGGTATAGAAGGGGCAAATATAGTGTAGTAGATAGGACATGTTGTTCTGAGTGGGTAAGTTGGGCCGAAGGGCCTGTTTCCATGCTGTATGATTCTATAACATAGAATATTGACCACTTTCCGCTCATTGCTTCCGATGGATTGGGCCTGTTGTCAGTTTAGATGCATACAGCATTATTTATTTTGCACGCCGAGACAAAAGTTAATGCTTCAAGGGTGCTTTATTGTCACGTATGACCGCACAGTGAAATTATTTTTGCACAGCTCACACGTGCACGAGCAGCCATACTTTGACGCCATTTGCAAAATGTCCGGTCTACCTGCTCGATGTACGTTAGCGGCTCCCGATCCAGTTAAGCCCCAGGCTGGTGCAGGGCCTCCTCCATCGCTCTTGGCCCACAAACCGACGTCTCTCTCCTGCTGACAAAACTTCCTTTCTTTGACTTCCACACTGACTTCCAACCTTCCACCTGCCTCGTTACTGCATTGGACACCCTCTACGTCAGTTAACAGCATAGAGTGGTGCAGCTGGTTGAGCTGCCAGCTCACAAATCCAATGATCCAGGTTCAATCCTGACCTCCAGAGCTGCCTGGTGTGTTCTCCATGTGACTGCATGGATTTCCCAAGAAAGTTCCAATTTCCTCCCACATCCTGGAAAAAGATGGCTCTTCAGTCTGAAGAAGGGTCTCGACCTGAAACGTCACCCATTCCTTCTACCCAGAGATGCTGCCTGTCCCGCTGAGTTACTCCAGCATTTTGTGTCTATAATAGCTGGGTCTGTTGGTCGGCTGGGCTCTGTAAACTGCCCCTAATGTAGAAAGTCGGGGAATGGGGAAGGGAATGTAGGGAGAATAAAGGCTTTGCAACTAAACCTCTTGAAGACACAAGAACTTGCATGATACAACATAGATGTGGACACCCAGGGCAATGGCAACATTGCTGATATAATAACCGGACTCTAAGGTTTGTGACATAGGAATGTTTCAATAAACCAGACTGAAGAAGGGTCTCGACCCAAAACGTCACCCATTCCTTCTCTCCAGAGAGGCTGCCTGTCCCACTGAGTTACTCCAGCAATTTGTGTCTACCTTCAATAAATCATGTACATCAACAATATTTTGGTCGCTCAATTTTTTATTTTGACACTTGATGTAAGTTGTTTTGACTTGAATAGCTCAATTGGATAGACGGTCTCTATCTGTTACAAGATTCATTGACACGATGCATCAGTGTTGTAGGTAGGTAGTGTTCAGTTCAATCCATGCAATTTAGCTTCCTTCATTAAGGAGCTGGGGTACGACAGAGGCTGTAGATGCAGAATGTCTGACGCAAGCCTTGTCTTCAATTAAAAGGCTACAAATAATATGTGGACATTCTCAGGGAAATGTATTTCAAAGGAGCCATTATGTTGTATTGTTGAAGGCCATTGTTAGCACGGAATAATGCAGGTCAATGAAAAGCATAATAATTTGTTTGCGGCATTTGAATTTCTGGCTTTTAGATACAATCACGGGCGTGTGTAGATATATATCAGGAAGAAGACACGCCAGTGCCTCTACTTTCTTCGAAATTTGTTATGTCACTGAATGCTCCGACAAAGTTAATTTTTAGAGATAGACAGAAAATGCGGGTCAGGCAGCATTTCTGGAGAAAAGGAATAGGTGATAATTTGGGTTGAAACCCTTCTTCACACTGAGTCGGGGGAAAGGGAAACTGAAGGTAGTGAACTGATGACCACGGAAAGGTGGAGCCCAGAATGGTCTATTGTTGGCTATGGAAGAGGTTATAACGATGGGATATATGGCAGGCGGGATGGAGAGGGAGGGAATGCGAGGGTTAGTTGAAATTAGAGAAATTAATATTCATACCACTGGGTTGTAAGCTGCCAAAATGGAATATGAGGTGCTATAATTTATCAACTGGTCAAGTTTAAGCCAACAACGTGGGAATGTGGGCCTCACACAGGGTCAAGCCCGGATATCAACATGTGGAGGAATTGTCCATTTTAGCCCCAAGAAATCTAGATAAATAACTTTACTAGAACAATTAATCAACCATTCTGTTTTCAGAAAGTGTTCTAGGAACCATGTCACTGCAGTAAGAATATATTTGGTTTCATTCCCTTGGGGATTGAAAACCTGTTTAGAATGATGTTATGATTACATAAGGCGGCTTTTACATAACATAAAAGTGGGGCAGCATAGTGACGCAACTGGTAGAGTTGCTGCCTTGCAGTGCCAGAGACCCGGGTTCCAACCTGCTGACTGTACAGAGTTTGCACGTTCTCCCTGTGACCATATGTGTTTTCTTCTGATGCTCCTGTTTCTTCCCTCATTCCAAAGATGTGTGGGTTTGTAGGTTAATTGGCTTCTGTAAATTGTCTTTGGGTGTGTAGGGTAGAAGCAGTGTTTATGGGTAGTTGCTGGTTGGCCTGGACCTAGTGGCTGAAAGGCCTGTTTTCGTGCTGTATCTCAAACCTAAAAACTGTCAGGTTCCTGAACGAACCTGCACATCCCTAATCCTACTGGGCAAAGGAACCTTGACCTAGTGTTTAATTGTCATATGTACCAAAAACAGAACAATGAAATTCTTTTTTGTACCAGCATGATTGGCTTCTGTAAATTGTTCTTCGTGTGTTAGGATGGAACTAGTGTGTATGGGGTGGCCGTTGGTCGGCCTGGACTCGGTGGGCCGAAGGGCCTGGTTTTGCCTGTATCTCAAAACTCGGTCACGGTGGCGCAGGGGTAGAGTTGCTGCTTTACAGCTAATGCAGCGTCGGAGACACGGGTTCGATCCCGAATATGGGTGCTGTCTGTACGGAGTTTGTACGTTCTCCCCGTGACCTGTGTGGGTTTTCTCCGAGATCTTTGGTTTCCTCCCACACTCCAAAGACGTACACGTTCGTAGGTTTGTTGACTTGGTAAATGTAAAAAATGTCCCTAATGTGTGTAGGATAGAATTAATGTGTGGGGATCGCTGGTTGGCGCAGACCCGGTGGGCCGAAGGGCCTGTTTTTGCCTGTACTTCAAAACTAAATTATAAACTAACACCTTATTCTAAAACATTTCACAGGTGAAATAAGAGCCATGTGGGTCCTGAACTGGAGTAGGGGCCGTTTAAAACAAAAGGTTTAAATATAGAAGACATTAAGTAAAGCTGTACTACAAATACTGAATGGAAAGCGGAGCACTGGGCTGGAATTATGGGTTTGAGCTAGATGGAACAAACTAAAGGATTTTGCTTCCCTCCTCGCTGGAAAATAAACCTTAAGATTGGTAGTTGGACCTAATCCTCTTCCTGACGAGAAGACAAAGTAATAATATAAAAAATCGCGAGCTGTTCAATAGGTGCAAGTTAAGGCAGAAACGTTCCCACATAACCAATGGAATAACTGAGCCACTAAAATATACTGCAAATGATATCTGGGAATGACGGCAAGGGTGCAGAACAGAGGAAGGTACAGCACAAGAACAGGCCCTTCGGCCCACAATGTCTGTGATATATAGGACCTCCTCTGCCTGCACCTGATTTATAATCCATTCCCTGCATATCCATGGGCCTATATAAAGGCTCTAAAGCCCACTTTCGTATCTGCTTTTACCATCCTGGCAGAGCATTTCAGGCACTAAACGCCCACCTTGCTCTGCACCTGTCCTTATAAGCTTTACCCCGCTCATCTTATAACTATGCCCTCCATAAGTTATAGGAGCAGACCGTGGCCATTCGGCCCACCAAGTCTACTCTGCCATTCAGCCTTTTTTCCTTCTCAACCCCATTCTCTTCCCTTATCTCCCCCTCCCCCCAAACCCCTGACACCCATACTAATCAAGAATCTAGCCTACTTATGCCTCTCATAATGTGATGTACTTCTATCAAATCTCCCCTCGACTTCAGCGCGACATTCTACACTATTTTCAAGTCAAGTGAACTTCAATCAAGAGGGTTGAAACTATGTTTTCTAGAGAGAGTTAGATATACCTCTTGGGGCTAATGGAATCAAGGGATATGGGGAGAAAGCAGGAACGGGCTACTGATTTAAGGATGATCAGCCATGATCATACTAAATGGCAGTGCTGGCTCAAAGGGCCGAATGTCCTCCTGCACCAATTCAAGGCAAGATTAACCACCTCTGTTCCCTCCATATAAAATGGATCATTCTCCATATTTCAGTACGATGCGACCACATGGCATGTGTTCCTTCTCCTGTTGATTTTGCATTATAAAGGGATTGTTCCCTCTGCGATTCCCTGGTCCACTCAACCATCACCACCACCACCCACCTCTCATGGTTCCCTCCCCCATTTGCAAATGCAAGTGGTGCAACCCTGGCACCTTTCCCTCTTTCCACCAGCCAATGATCCCAACACTCAGAGATACAGAGTGGAAGCTGGCCCTTCAGCCCACCTAGTCCGTGCCTGCCAGCAATTACCCCGTACACTGACATTATCCTGCACGCCAGGGACCATTTTACAGAGGCCAATTAACCTACAAAACTGTACGTCTTTGTAATGTGGGAGGAAACCGGAGCACCCAGAGAAAACCAACGTAGTCACAGCGAGAACGTGTAAACTCCGCACAGACAGTCCCTGTACTCTGGATATAACCCTGTGTGGTGCTGGAAGGCAGCAACTCTACCGCTGCGCCACTGTGCTCCCCTACACGCCTTACAGGTAAAGCACCAATTCATCTGCCATTGATCCAACTAAGTTGACTGCAATTCCATGTTCACAATGCTATCTTCCTGTATGTGAGGCAACCACATTGCAGGGTGCCTGTGTCCTGTCTTCAAAGGTAACTAACTCTGTGCTTCAAGCCACCTGCCACTTTAAATCTCCATTTGACTGTTCTATTGTCGGACAGGACAGGCAGCATCTCTGGAGAGAAGGAATGGGTGCCGTTTTGGGTTGAGACCCCTCAGACTGATGTCAGGGGAGTGGGCGGGACAGAGATAGAATGCAGTCGGAGACAGCCGGTGGGAGGAGGGAGAGGGGATGGAGAGAGAGGGAAAGCAAGTGCTGTCTAGGTCACCAACCTTGGGTGTTACCTCAGATTTTCTAACCACAGTGGCCTGACCTGGTGGAGTGGTTCCAGAGTTACCTGTTTCCGTTTTAAAACAAAATAATAAAAAAAGGTCTTTTCCTGTTCCTGAAAATTTCAGGCCCATTGAACGTCATTAATTCTCTGAGGGTGTGGCAAACGTATAAACACTCACATGTTTTAGAAGTCTCTCGATGAATACTTGAATCATTAAACCATAGAAGGCTGCAGACTAAGGCATGGTAAATGGAATTAACACGGTGGCGCAGCGGTGGAGTTGCTGCCTTACAGCGCCAGAGATCCTCACTACGGGTGCTGTCTGTACGGAGTTTGTATGTTCTCCCGAAGGGCCTGTTTCCATGCTCTATCTCTAAAGTCTGAAAGATGGCTAGCATGAACGTGGTGGGCCGAAGGGTCTGTTGCCATGCTGTGTAACTCTAAATGGGGAGGAAATGATGAAATGAAGATTTTAGAACCATGTTGTGATTTGTGACCAATATGTAATTAAAGACTTCCTTTAATCAGCTCCCCTCTGATGTAGTGGGTTCAAGGCACGCTCCATCATTGTCATTCAGAGCTGAAGGATGAACCCATTTACTATGTTGTGAACATTATGGCCAGTTGAATATGGAAGGGAGTACAGGTGCACAACCTTTTATCTGAAAGCCTTGGGACCAGACACTTTTCGTAATTCAGAATTTGTCGGTCTTCGGAATGGAATTTTTTTAGCGTAGATTTTAATGGCTGGCTCAGTGGTAGAGTGCTCGGCTCATATCCGCAAGGTCGCGAGTTTGCGCCTTGATCCTGGCAGTTACTCGATCGCGAGTTTGAGTCTTCAATGTAGTTTTTTCTTGCAGAATAAATGTTTGTATGAAATGCAGTGTAGGAGAAGTGTACTGACTGTGTGGGCAGAACTTTGGAAGTGATTGCCCACCAGTCTAAAAAGCCGCTGTGTCTCCCTGTCCCTGGGATAGCAGGGGGGCGATCAAACAGCACAATACCCCCCTCCCCCTCCAACTCCAGAGGAATCCGCTCCCCGATGGGCCGCTACGGCGACAAGTGGCAGTTTGCCCACAGCCCCTTCATCCGTCAACCCAAGAACAAGACGTACCTTGCACACCATCAGCTTCTGCCCCTACGTGTTCCTCTGGAGTTGGAGCGGGGCTGGGCTGGAGTTGCTGCTGGCTGTGGGTCTCTGGGATCTCCGTGCTTGCAGTGGGCCTGGGGGTCGGTGGACGGCGGTGGGAGCTGTGGAGCCTGTGGACCTACGGACCTACCTCCGTGGAGCTAGCCAGCTTCGGAGCGTGGAGAGCTGCGGCGGCGAGCTGCTGCGACCCGACTCCGGTGGATGGTGACACCGGGAGCTCGCGGGTCCCCGGTGGGAGACCGCTTTGCAGGGCACCGGCAGCGGCGACTTCTCCCGCCCGAATTACGGGGTTGAAAGTGACCTGGAGGGGGGCCTTACAACGCCCGGCGCGGCTGTAAATTGCCGCGGACTTGCTAGCGCCCGCCGGGGGCTTTGACCTCGACTTTGGGAGAGGAATGGAGAGCAGGGGAGAGACAAGTCTTTGCCTTCCATCACAGTGAGGAGGAGACTCACTGTGATGGATGTTTATGTGAATTGAATTGTGTTGGTGTGTGTCTTGGTTCTTTTTTGTATGGCTGCAGGTTATTATTGTATTGTATTGGTGTCCCGTTGGTCCTGACGTCTCCGGCCACCCCCCTGGACTGGAGCTGAAGGGAAGACAGTGCAAAGCCCCCGCGCCGGTGCAATGGGCGGGGAGCTGGAGAGGGGAGGGAAGGGGTCACATACATGGCCGGGAAGCAGAGGGGTGTAGGTGGGGTGAAACTGAAGGGAGCGACAATCTGCACTGTGTATCGTGAGTCTACCGTGGGAACTTTTAAACTCAGCGGGCAGGCAGCAGCATATTGTCAATTATTAACCCTCCCGCGCAATATACCCTCACCTTCTCTTTTATGAATGGGGATTTAGTTCCCCTTTCTTCGAGGACCGAGCGGAGGTTCCGCTGTCACTTCTGCGGGCCGCCCTCGGTGAACGTTTTCAAGGACCTTTCTTCAAGGACCGAAAAAATGTCCGCTATTCGGAGGTTTTCGTTATTTGGATCTTCGGATAAAAGGTTGTGCACCTGTAGTAAGAGTGAGAGCTGGGAAGGGGGAGGGATGGAGAGAGAGAGAGAGAGAGAGAGAGACAGAGAGGAAAGGCAAGGGTTACCTGAAGTTAGAGAAGTCAATGTTCATGCTGCTGGAGTGTAAGCTGCCCGAGCAAAATACGAGGTGTTGTTCCTCCAATTTGTGCTGGGCCTCACTCTGACAATGGAGGAGGCCCAGGACAGAAAGGTCAGTGTGGGAATGGGAGAGGAGTTAAAGTGTTTAGTAACCGGCAGATCAGGTAGGTTCAGGCGGACTGAGCGGAGGTGTTGAGCAAAACGATCTTAGCTTAGTCGGTGATATATGGGAGTCCACCCCTGGAACCCTTTCGACTTTTCATTGTTTTACAATTGGCATTTGTCCTTCACACTCCAACCACGTGACTGCCCCTGAATGGATGCCCCTCTAATCCCGGGATTGAGTTTTAGGGATCGGATTGATACAGGTACCATATGATCAATACTCCCGTGCTCACTAGTTCAAGGTTGAAGCTTTCCCTCCGGTCATTTTCTCAAAACAAATGTTATAACCAATGGAGAACAAATGATTACCATCTCCTCACTCAAGTTGTTGCAAAGCCGAAGTGTGAGTCCATTACCGACCCTGGTCCGTGGCATAATAACTTGTGGCCAGGTAGTTTCAGATGGTTGAGTAAGAGACACAGCGCACCACATAACTGTGGTTCATCCATCTGGTCTGTAAATAAATGTTTTTATACTTATTGGTAAGTGAAAGGAAGTGCTTGCCACTCTATGCTTTTTGTATTTGCACTGTGGTTCGACACATCAAGGGAGGTGATAAAATTAAATGCATTAGAAGCACTTTGTATCATTGTCATTGCCCTCATGCAAGTTTACCGACCTTTAACTAATTAATTTGCTTAACCCAATTTTGTTTCCTTATTAATATTTGTTTAAATGTGCCTTCAAAGCATTGAAAATAGTTCAAACCAAGAGCAGCAGCAGCTGGATCTGGAGATCTGAAAGAGCCATAAAACTGGAAAATTGGACAATCCAATCTTAAACCATAATGTGATTCCTTAATCTCATAAATGTTTAGTCTAGAGATACAGTGCGGAAACAGGCCCTTCAGCCCACCGGGTCTGCGCCGACCAGCGATCCCCACACATTAACATTGTCTTACGCACACTAGGGACAATTTTCACAATTTTACCAAGCCAATTAACCTACAAACCTGTACGTCTTTGGAATGTGGGAGGAAACCAGAGCTCCCAGGAAAAACCCACACAGGTCTCGGGGAGAACGTACAAACTCCGTACAAACAGCACCAGTAGTGTGGATCGACCCTGGGTGTCTGGCACTGCAAGGCAGCAGCTCCACCGCTGTGCCACCGTGCCACCCTGTTTAACGATAGACAACGTGATTAACGTAAATGATGAATCAAATGGGCACTCTTGCCTCCGTTTAACAGTCTGATTGTTCGACAAGGCCAGAGGCAATTCACTGAACCGATCAATTTAAAAGTGAAAATGTTCAAAGTTGCCCGGTTTCTAAGTATTGGTGTCTTTGGTTGGGTCCATTTCTCGAGAAGCTGAAAGCACTGCTTGTGGTTTGTACATTTCGCAGCCAGCATGGATTCTGTTCGTGCTCAATGCAGCCAAAGTCTTTGCAATTAATGTTCGTTAGTCCAGTGTTTCTCGGCCGATTTATTCTTCATCAGTTCTCTTGTAATTCCTTTTCTCTTTTATTGAAATCACAAAATTTAATATTGCTGAATAAAGTTTAAAAAAGCTGTCAAGGGGAGGTGTGAAGAAGCTGTTAGTTTATTCAATAATGCAAGATATTTTAGCTCGTACCCGTGTGAAAGAACTTGCGATAACCACAATTCTCTCCCCCCCCCCCCCCCCCCCCCCCCCATCCATCTTTATTCCAAAGCAAATATTAGTTGAAAATTACCTCTTTTTGTTTCCAGGATCTCACCTAAATTATTACTTGTAACATAGAATTTAGAAAATTGACAATATTTTGTTGAAGACTTGAGAGGCTGCAGATGCTGGAATCTTGAGTAAAATAAATGAGCTGCTGGTGGAACTCAGCGGGTCCGGCAGCGTCTGTAGAAGGAAATGGACAGATGACGTTTCGAGTCGGGACTCTCCTGCAAGACTTCAGGAAGGGTCCTGACCCGATACGTCATCTGTCCATTTCCTTCCACTGATCCACATAGAAGACAGAGCACCTCAGCAGGTCAGGCAGCATTTCTACAACTCCAGCAGTTTGTTGGTATTTTTGCTCCCACTTCTTTGTGGCACAGCTGGTAGAGCAGCTGGCCCTCGGTGCCACGTTCGATCCTGACTTCGGGTGCAGTCTGTGCGGAGTTTGCACGTTCTCCCTGTGACTGCGTGGGTTTCCACTGTGTGCTCCGGTTTCAACAGTTCTGCATTATCATTTGAATCGATGTACACATCCCAAAGACGTGCGGGTTTGTTGGTTTAATTGGGCTCTGTAAATTGCCCCGAGTGTGCAGGGAGTGGATGAGGAAGTGATCGATCAAAAAACAACTGGGAATGGATGATCGATTATCGTAGAGTACCCCCCATCCCTTGCCACCGCAGCTTGGGAACACTGAAAATAAATGGGACATCACATTGCCCCTTGTTTCACAGCTGAGGCTGGAGAGGGGTCGGGTACTTTTCGGCGCCGCTGTTTCGGCGCCTCCGTTTATAATATCTGTACTCATCAGAACCCTAACCCTAACCTCTGTAAATACCTCCAGATAAATAAAAGTGTTCCATGCGTCACAATACTCCGGGATAGTGAATTCCAGAGATTCATCACCCTCTGCAAGAAGTTCCTATGCCAAGGATATTACAAGTGAGATCAGCTTTATGTTAACACGTTTGGAAATTGGTTTCCACTGGCCCATCGCTGTGGCACCCTAACCCATACCCTAACCCATACCCTAACTCTTAACACCCCGAAACGGAGGCGCCCAAACGGTTGCGCCGAATGGTACCATTCTGCTGGAGAGACCCAGGTTTGATCCAGACCTCAGGTGCTGTGTGTGTGTGTGGAGTTTGTGCGTTCTCCCTGTGACCGAGTGGGTTTCCTCCGGGTGCTCCGGTTTCCTCCCACATCCTAAAAACGTGCAGGTTTGTAGCTTAATTGGCTTCAGTTTCATTGTAAATTGACCCGAGTCTGTAGGATAGTGCTAGTGTAAAGGGATCGCTGGTCTATGCTGATTCGGTGGGCCGAAGGGCCTATTTCCACGCTGTATCACTAAACTAAACAAATTTATACTGGTAGAACTGAACGTAAACACACATGTAGCTCAGTCCAACTCTGTACATCGTGACCAGCATATGACAATATTGCCGACTGTACACATCGGGGGAATCCAGAGGCACTCATTTGCAATTGAGTCTGTGTTGTGCCACTGTTCATTCACACTACATTGCTTGCCTAATCTGGCTTATCTTTTAGTTCTGCCCACAGAAGGCCATCTGTTGTATGTTTTTTCTCTCTATTTTTGTTTCGTAGCTTTGTTAGGCTGAACATTCTGCTAATCTAGGTGTAATGAGAGAGTTGAACCATTTTTCTACTGGTGTAAGAACCTACGTGTAAGTTGTTCCTGCCTTTATGTTACTTTAGAGATACAGCGCAGAAACAGGCCCTTCAGCCCACCGAGTCCACGCTGACCAGCGATCACCCCGCACACTGGCACTATGCTGCACACCAGGAGCAATTTACAATTTTACCTAAACCAATTAACCTACAAATCTGTACGTCTTTGGAGTGTGGGAAGAGGCTGGAGAATCCGGAGAAACCCCACATGGTCACAGGGAGAACATTCAAACTCCGTACAGACAGCAGCCGTAATCAGGATCGAACCCGGGTGTCTGGTGCTGTAATGGGCCTGTCCCACTTAGGCGATTCTATTCGTTGCCTGTCATAGTCGTAGCAGGTCGACTGGACCCCCTTACGACAATGTCTACAACAACCCGCCACCTAGTCTACGGCAAGCTACCGACAACCGGCGAGGCATTAGGACGTCCACCTAGGGCAACCTACGTCCACCCGCGACAAGCTACGACAAGGTAAGACAATTCAGTCGCCGGTACCTGTCTCCGGATGACGTAGGTAGTCGCCAATGGAATTCACCGAAGTCAACACCGGCGATAACCTACGCAATCCTGGCGACAACCTACGACAGCACCTACATCAGGAGAAGTCAAGCCGACTGTCACCGAAAAGTTTTGAACATTCAAAATCCAGCGGCGACCAGAAAAATGCTACGATTCTTTGGGTGACTGAGGAGACCGGCACCCTGGCGACCATGTGGTGGTGACTGCCCAGTCACCTTTAGTCGCCTAAGTGGGACGGGCATAAGGCTGCACCTCTACCGCTGCGCCACTGTGCCGACCTGCATCCCATTTCTCATGCAGTCAATGCAATGCAAACGCTTTAACTTCTGATTGGCGTGTCCTCTCACTAAATGTTTTATAATAATTTTTAAAAACACTTTGTTCCAATGTTTATTACATTGTTTACAGTGTACTATGTTTTCATATTTTGCTGCTATCTGGGACATATGACAATAAAATACTCTTGACTTGAATCTGCAGTAAACCACACTTGGAGTATTTGTGAGGAGTTATCCTCATTAAGCACAGATTCCATCTCGATTAAAGCCATTTTATGTGGAGCACATTCAGGTATTAGTGAACACCCTTTGAAGCCAATATTTCGGGCTGAATGTGAACCTAAATATAGGCAAAAATTGATGGAGTAACTCAGTGGGTCGGGCAGCATCTCTGGAGAAAATGGCAGTTTCTTCCCAGCTATGATCGGGCCACTGAACCACTCTATTAACAACGAGAGAGAAGTCCTGAGCTATTATCTACCTCAAGGGAGATCATCGGACTATCTTTAATCACACTTTACTAGACTTTATCTCCACTAAACGTTATAGTCTTTATCGTGTGTACACTATGGCTGGCTTGATTGTAATCATGTACTGTCTTTCCGCTGACTGGTTAGTACGCAGCAAAAGCTTTTCACTGTACCTCTGTATACTATACGATAAATTAAACCAAATAACTGTTTTCTTCAGAGATGCTGGCTGAGTTACTTCAGCATTTTGTGTCTGACTGGTAGAAACCAACATCTGCAGTTCCTTTATTATATTGTGTTTGAGCTTGTAGCTCTTGTAAAATGACCCTGCCAGCAAGTGTGGCAACACAGTGGTGCAGCGGTAGAGTTGCTGCCTTACAGCGCTAGAAACCCGGGTATCATTCTGACTACAGGTGCTGTCTGTATGGAGTTTGTATGTTCTCCCTATGACCTGCGTGGGTTTTCTCCTGTTTCCTCCCACACTCCAAAGACATATAGGTTTGTAGGTTAATTGGCTTGGTGTAATGTCCGCAGTGTGTGTAGGATAATGTTAATGTGCGAGGATTGCTGGTTGGCACAGACCCGGTGGGCCAAAGGGCCTGTTTCTACACTGTATCTCTTCATTAAACTAAACACATGCTCCTGCTCTAATTTTTGCTCTGGTTATGTGACTTAGTAGCATGTACACATTGGATTCCAATCATTGTACATGTCAAATTTGGCAATTGGACCTGCAAACATTTACCTCTGGAGCCTTCAAAGACCAGTTATCCTCACTGATAATTTCCTTCCAGTTTAACTGCAATTCTAAAGGTGCACAAAGTGTTTCTCAAGTTTTTGCATGACAGAAGGAAACCAACCAAGACCCAAAGTGCTGCAATAACTGAGCTGGTCAGGCCGCATCCCTGGAGAACATGGTTCGGTGATGTTTCGGATCGGGACCCTTCTTCAGACTGGTTTGGGTCTGGGCCTTTCTTCAGACTCCCTGCCCGACCCACTGAGTTACTCCAGCACTTTGTGTCTTTGTTTGTAAACCAGCATCTGCAATTTCTTGTTTCAGGCAGCCATTTTGTAATTGCGTCCATGCCACCTCAGAGCAATTCCATCAATCCCTTCCCCCATTTTCCTATTGCCTATTCTCTCTCGCATGCCAATGATCTCCCCTTTAATTCACCAACTGTCCAGCAACACTAGTCATGGAGTTGTCCAGCACAGAAACAAGCCCTTCTGCCCAACGCATCCATGCCGACCAACATGGCCAAACGATCTAGTCCCACTTGCCTGTGCCTGTCACACACCCTCCAAACTATTCCCATCCAGGCACCTGTCCAAGTGTCTTTAAACTGTCATAATTGTATCCGCCTTCAACACGTTCTCGGGCGGCTCATTCCACGTATGCACCACCTGTAGCAAATAAACCTATCAACTGTAAATAGACAAAGTGCTGGAGTAACTCAGCGGGTCAGGCAGCATCTCTGGAGTAAAAGGATGGGTGACATTTTGAGTCGGAGCCTTTCTTCGGACTGAAAGTAGAGGAGGCGGTGGGGGAAACATCTTTAAGTCTGAAGAATCGTCACTCATCCTTTTTCTCCAGACATGCTGCCTGACTTGCTGAATTACTCCAGCACTGTCTTTCTTCTGTATAAACCAGCATCTGCAGTTCCTTCCTAAACCTACCAACCAAGTGTGCATTGTTACGTTTTACCGCTGTTTTTTCCCCAAACCATCTCATATATACGTTAATTCTTATCTCGAACGTACAGAGATTGAATGAGACGTGTGTGGGCGAATATACTTGACTTGTCAAAAGTTAACAATATTGCAAAAATACATTTGGGGTTATATTTAGTAACAAGCTCAAATATTTTACGGGAACATGTTAGTGGATCTAACCAAATCCTGTTGGCTGGAATCTGTTTCTTTGCGTGGGTTGCAATGTTGGCTGCATCTCGACAGGCACAGAGTC
The DNA here is from genome assembly GCF_010909765.2 of Amblyraja radiata. NCBI lineage: Eukaryota > Metazoa > Chordata > Chondrichthyes > Rajiformes > Rajidae > Amblyraja > Amblyraja radiata. Next base: position 3,155,951 of record NC_045984.1, read on the forward strand.
AAAGACACAAACTGTGTGATTGAATTTGTAAATCTGTCGTTTGCAGCCATAATCTCTTGCAGTTCCCAGATATAGTAAATTACTCATCATGGTGATAACTTCAAGGAAATTTGCAAATGCATCAGTTGATGCAGAGTCCTGAGCAGGACAGTGACTTGACATTCACCCCAAACCTGTTTTGCTGGTGTTTGAGCCTTTAGCACTAAAGCTACACCACAAAGGTTCTTACAACACCCTTATGAAAGCCATAATTTACTTGTGGCTGGCAGGCTAACTGATAAATGTTTATGATATGTAAATACTTCACTAATGCTTGCCGAAACATGCAATTACATAACACTCTTTCCCCAATGTGACATTTGAAGATTGTGTTTCTCCCCAGAAGATCCAGCAGATTATTAGTCCTGCGAGGGATAGTTTTGATTAGCTTAGAGATACAGCATGGAAACAGGCCCTTCAGCCCACCAAGTCAGTGTCAACCATTGATCACGCATACACTAGTACTATGTCTTACACACACAAGAGGGCAATTTACAGAGGCCAATTAACCTATAAACCTGCATGTCTTTGAAATGTGGGAGGCACCTGGAGAAAACCCATGCGATCACAGGGAGAACGTACAAACTCCACACAGACAACACCCGAGAACATGATCCAACCATAATCTTTGATATTCCTCATACACTAGCCCTATCCTACACACTAGTTACAACAACCAATTTTACCAAAGCCAATTAACCTACAATCCTGTATGTCGGAGCACCCGGAGAAAACCCACGCGGTCACGTGGAGAAGGTACAGACTCCGCACCGGAGGACAAGATCGGCAGGTAGCGCTTCACATTTTAAATGTGACTGTCTGAAGAAAGGCCCCGACCCGAAACATCATCTGCCGATTCCCTCCCTCCCCAGTTGCTGCCAGACCCGCCGAGTTCCTCCGCTTTGTGTTTTGCTTTTAAATGCGACCACTTGTTTGCACAGACTGCAGAATATTAATGCCTTGCAAAGCTCACAGAAGTGCCTCTGTAATCTCATCCAAGCAAGCTCAACACTTTCCAATAATGCCATCAAATCTGACTTGATCTCACAGCAAAACGTTCCAACTGGCCAAGTGATTTTGAAGCAGGCCTGCTTGGCCCTATGGTTTTGACACAATGCCAGATAGTTCTGTGACGTACACTCGCATCTTGGTCACTGGTACCCACCACCCATTGTACAGCACTGCTTGTAATCCGGGTGTCACTTGTGTTCCTGCTGAGTATAGTAGTGAAAACTCTCATTACTTGCATCTTTAAATAATCAAAAATAATCCCCAGTGCTGTACTTTCATTGTAACTAAAGAATATGTGTGCGAGCCAAAACCAGTTTTTCAATAAAGTGCATATTTTTGCTCTAGTTTTAGTTTAGTTTCTTATTGTCATGCCTGCTGTGGTACAGTGAAAAGCTTCTTGGTGCGTGCTGTCCAGTCAGCTAAAAGATTTCTAATCATGCCATCCAGAGCGTACAGATGTTGGATAAAGCGTATAACGTTTAGGGTGGAGTTGCTGCCTTACAGCGACAGAGACCCTGGGTTCGATCCCGACTACGGGTATCGAATACGGGTACTGCCTATACAGAGTTTGTACGTTCTCTCTGTGGCAATGTGGGTTTTCTCCGGGTGCTTCGGTTTCCTGTCACACTCCAAAGACGTACATTTTCTAGGTTTAATAGGCTTCAGTAACATTGTAAATTGCCCATAATGTGTAGGATAGTGCTAGTGTACGGGGTGATCGCCGGTCGGCGTGGATCGAAGGGCCTTTTTCCGTGCTGTATTGGTAATGTCTCGAGCTTAGTGCAAGATAAAATCCAGTAAAGTCTGATTAAAGATAGTTTGAAGATCTCCACTGAGATAGATGTGATGTCAGGACTGCTGGTGAGAGGACGGTTCAGTTTACTTCAGATGACTGATAATTTATTATGTGCATCTAATATGCCTGTAATGCTGCAGCAATGAAGAATATCATTGTTCTGGCCCATATCCGGTGCATATGATAAATGCACGCTCTTGACTCTTGACCTTTTGCTTTATAAAATTTGCAACACAGTTTCGTGAAGGCTTAACGGCAACGCATTATTTCCAACTCAGAAGTAACACAAAAGCTTTGAGCCTTCAATCAGTAAACTCGCTAGAGGTTCAGTGTAAAAAGCAACTGATTGAAACTTCTTACAGGAATCTGCTCCTTCTGCTTTCTCAGCAGAATATAACCTGTGAAGTTTTTTTTCAAAAACATGGTCTGACACCGAACAGGAAATGTTTTTGTTTCCTTCGAAGCTTCCTGTTATTTTTATTTACCCACTCACCTTAATTTAATCAATTTTTAATTTAATTTTTTTCTCAGCAATTCTGTTTTCCAAGAAGTCACTTTTTTTTTTGCTGTTTTAGAGAAATGGCAAAATTCTGGAAATAATAAGAGTGCTTAAAAACCGTAAAGTGTGGATTGTGTTGGTAGCAAATTCAGGTTTAGGAGCCGATTCTTCTCTACAGCCATCGGGCTATTAAACACTACAACCTCCATATAAGCTCTGAAGCACATTGTCTTTTTGCACTATTATTGTTTTTGTGTGTGCGAGTATATTAAAATATATATATTATTTTAATCAGTTTATACTATTTACATATTCTGTTGTGCTGCTGCAAGTAAGAATTTCATTGTTCTGTCTGGAACATATGACAATAAAACACACTTGACATCCTGCCATTCTAGATAATACTGTGAATTGGCCACTAAGAAGCTAAGCACAACGACAGAGGTTTTGGACTGAGTGTTTACATGGGCTGCATATAAGTGGCAATATAATGAGAATTGGAATAATGACAATCTCCAGAAAAATAATCTGTCCACCTGTACCAATCAATGGCAGTGTCATCACTATGGACCTTACCGTCAATGTCCTGGGTTCACTATTGGTTAGAAACTCAACCGTAGCACCCAGATAGGTAGTGTGGCTACAAGGTTAGGGCTGAGTTTGGATATCCTGGGGTGAGTCCCTCATCTCCTGACCTCCCAAGGTCTTTCCACCATCAACAAGATTCTAACCAGGAGTGTGGTGTGGTGGACTAAAGCCAACAAAACACAACACTTCAGGGAAATACAGCCTCCTCGCTTGATTGGTATCTTATCCCCATTCTAAACATTAATGTCCTATACTCCTGGTGGTTGCTCTGTGTACCAGCTGCAAACCGTACTCCACTCACTGGCTGAGCTACTCCGACATGCCTTTGTTCTAGGTAGAGGGATATGGGAGGGGGGGGGGCAGGCGGGAGAGCAAAGTGGGGGGGGGGGGGGGGGGGGGGGCCGAGAATGAAAAAGGACCAAATGTAATGAATATTTTGTGACTTTGTTGGTGCCCTTTAGATGGTGACTCTTTGCATACTTTGTGTATGGTTTGTAAAAACAAAGAATTTCACTGGACCCAGTATATTTTTCAATAACATATCACCATACCTCCCAAACCAGTGACCTCTCACTGACATGGAGGCATGTTAATCTTAAGGATGCCTTCACCAGAAAAAGACATAAAAGGCTGGAGTAACTCAGCAGTTCAGGCAGCATCCATGGAGAACCTGGATAGGTGATGTTTTGGGTCGGGGGCCCTTCTTCCATAACACAAAGCAAGTGATGAATTAGGGAATAATTATGCAGGCTGACCTTGTAATGCAATTTCGATCAGGAGCGAGAGAACCACTTAAAGGTCACTCAGATTGATTGCAAGGAGGGAGAAAGAGGGGAGAAATAAAGCTGGAGGGAAGGGAGGAGCAGCGCAGGGCAGGGCAGGTAATAACTCTGGCAAGGGAGGTGGGATTGATAGCATTCATGATCACAATTTAGTTTATTGTCACATGTATCGAGGTACAGTGAAAAGCTTTTGTTGTATGCTAACCAGTCAGCGGAAAGTCAATACATGATTACAATCAAGTGTACAGATCCAGTCTATAGATCTCTGATAATAGAATAACGTTTAGTGCAAGGTAAAGCCAGTAAAGTCCGATCAAACATAGTCCGTGGGGCCCCGATGAGGTAGATAGTAGTTCAGCACTGCTCTCTGGATGTGCTAGGATGATTCAGTTGCCTGATAACAGCTGGGAAGAAACTGTCCCTGAATCTGGAGGTGTGCGTTTTCACACTTCTATACCCTTTGCCCAATGGGAGAGACTGATCATTGATTATGCTGCTGTCCTTGCTGAGGCAGCGTGAGGTGTAAATGGGGTAAATTGAAGGGAGGGTGGTTTGTGTGATGGTCTGGGCAGCGTCCACATTGTTTTGGAATAAGTGCTGGAACTCCATTCCCTGCAGACTTGTGGAATACCAAGCACCTTGGAATGTTGTTTTGTGTTAGACTTGCCCTATAAATGGCAATTACTTATATTATATAATTGCTCTTATTTGGGCGGTTAGGGTGGCGCAGCAGTAGAGTTGCTACCTTATAGCGAATGCAGCGCTGGAGACCCAGGTTCGATCCCGATTACGGGTGCTGTCTGTACGGAGTTTGTACGTTCTCCCCGTGACCTGTGTGGGTTTTCTCCGAGATCTTCGGTTTCCTCCCACACTCCAAAGACGTACAGGTTTGTAGGTTAATTGGCTTGTTAAATGTAAAAATTGTCTCTAGTGGGTGTAGGATAGTGTTAATGTGCAGGGATCGCTGGTCAGCGCGGACCCGGTGGGCCGAAGGGCCTGTTTCCGCTGTATCTCTAAACTAAACTAAACTGAAGATGTACCTGCCCTCTTTCCCTTCTTGACTCATGATCTTGTTTATAATTCATAGTGGGAACTAATTGAGAGCCTAAAGCAAAGAATGGCTGTTTGTGAAAGCAGGCTCTCTGAGTTCCTAACAGATTGCTTTTTTCAATATACGTCAAAGAGTCAGAATGTTACATAACTTAATACATTAACCATATCTCCACCGTATTATAATGAATGGTATTGCAGAGGGACAAGTTAACATGGACGTATATTTATTGTCCTACACCTGCTTGGTTACAATGGGACAATAGAAACAAAGAATAGGTTATATTTCGTGTCGAGTCTGAAGAAGGGTCTCGACCCAAAACGTCATCTATCCATGTTCTCAGGAGATGTTGCCTGACCTTGGCTTAGTTTAGAGATTCAGCGTTTAAATAGGCCCTTGGGCCCGCCGAGTTCAAGCCAACCAGCGATCACCTGTTCACACTAGGTCTATCCTACACATTAGGGGCAATTTAAATAGGCCAATTAACGTTAGAATTAGGTAGATGGTAGATCAGGACCGCTCTCTAGTTGGTGATAGGATGGTTCAGTTGCCTGATAACAGCAGGGACGAAACAGTCCCTGAATCTGGAAGTTTGCGTTTTTGCACTTCTGTACCTCTTGCCTGATTGAAGAGGGGAAAAGAGGGAGTGACTGGGGTGAGACTCGTCCTTGATTATACCTGCATGTAATATACCTTGCACATTACCCCTGCAAGTAATCATTGTTACAACAGCAGGTGGAGAACAGTCTCCTCTTCACACCGCTTCAGAAGGCTGTAGAGGCCATACAATAGATATATTTAAGGCAGAGATTGACAGATTCTTTAGAAAGGGTATCGGGGGTTGTGGGTGTCAGGGGAAGGCAGGAGAATTTCAATGAAGGTTGAGAAGGAAAGATAGATCAACCCCCATGATTGAATGGTAGAATAGACTTGATGGGCCAAATGTGTAAGCAGGAACTGCAGATTCTGGTTTAAACCGAAGATGAACACAAAGCTGGAGTAACTCAGCGGGTCAGTTAGCATCTCTGGAGAGAAGGAATGGGTGATGTTTCGGGTCGAGACCTTTCTAAGGGTCCCACCTACAACTAGAGAGCGGTCCTGCTTGGAGACCCGCGGACTATTTCTAATTGTACTTTACTGGGCTTTATCTTGCAATAAATGTTATTCCTCAAGTCATGTATCTGTACACTGTGGACGGCTCGACTGTAATCCTACATAGTCTTTCCAATGACTGATTATCATGCAACAAAAGCTTTTCACTGTACCTCGGTTCACGTGACAATAAACTAATCTAATCCTCCGGCAGCAAATCACCCTTAATCCTTCCCCTTCCAACCTTAAACCTTTAACTATCTGACATTTCCACTTTGAGCAAAAAGTTCTGACTAGTTATGTCTCTCATAATTTTATAAACTTCTCCCCTCGGCACCTGATGTGCCAGAAAAAAATCAATTCAAACTATTCAATAGTGCTTCATAAGTTCTGGGATCAGAATTAGGCCATTTGGCCCATCAGAGGTTAGACACAAAAAGCTGGAGTAACTCAGCGGGACAGTCAGCATCTCTGGAGAGAAGGAAGGGGTGACCGTTCTTTAGTTGTGGGTGGGACAGTTCAGTTGCCGGATAACAGCTGGTAAGAAAGAAAGTTCTTCCTGGTGGAAACATCCCAGGTGGTGGTGGAAGCAAGTATGATAGTGACATTATGGGATATTTAGACAAACAAGTGAACACATAGGGAATGAAAGGATATGGACCATGTCCATGCACAGATATGGATGGTGGCAGATCCTCACCTTCATCCAAATAAAATAAACACTCTCCCAGGACAATAGAATACAAACCCACTGTTTTTATTCCTCTTCCATTCCTTAACATCACGGCAACATGTTTGCTCTGAAGTTGAAAGTGTTTCTCGTGTGTTGATCAGTACAGGTGTTAGAGGTTATGGGGAGAAGGCAGGAGAATGTGGTTGGGTGGGAGAGATAGATTAGCCATGATTAAATGGTAGAGTAGACTTGATGGGCTGAATGGCCTAATTCTACTCCTAGTCCTTATGACCTTATGTATAAGGTCCTCGAGTGGAATGACCACCTGCTCGGTGTGTGCCAGGATCTGATGCCCCACCACTCATCTCCAGCTCATACCAGTCTTGGTCTCTGCTCCTTGCGAAATGTTAATGGCATTTCCACTATCTTTCCCTGAGAGGTTGTGCAGCACAGTGTTGACTCCGTGTGCCAGATCTGACGGGTCATTTGGCATGGTGGTCGGCATTAACATAGAGGGGCCGAAGGGCCTGTTCCTGTGCTGAAACACAATTGCTGTTTGGGCAGCAGAGTTGAACTTTCCCCTTCGTTTGGGATTTCATTGAAATGAAAATTTGATTATGATGGTTTCCGCCTTTTCCTACTCATGCCTGCCTTGAGGAAAGCAAAATCATTTCGGCTCTAATTAATCCTCCAGCATTTATTTCCGTGCTCCTAATTTGTTCTGTTCCAACTTAATGACGCCGTTGTACGATAAGCTTCTTTAGACGTCTTGAAGCAGGAAGTATTTTGAGCATTAAACAAGTTGACACAACAGGTTAGGCAGTATGTGTAGAAGGAATGGGCTGATCCAACCAATGTGCAGGTTAAGAAACGAGGAGCTGCAGATACTGGTTTATACGACAGATAGATAAGAAGTCTTGAGAGCCTGAAAAAGGGTCCCGACCCAAAACGTCACCCATCCTTGTTCTCCAGCGATGCTGCCTGACCTGAGTTACTCCAGCACTTTGTGTCTATCTTCAATCTTAATGTTTATTCTCTGGCAAGGATTTTATGTAATTGGTGAAATGACTTTTCATGCCGAGGTTTGGATGTCCCTGCAACTCTTACGAGTTGCCCAGATTCTTGGCTGCTTCATGTCAAGCTTGATGATGAGAAGAAGTGAGTGCCTGGTGGATACACCTTCCATTCGTAGACTTTGCAGGCTGTAAACTGAAAGTGGGGACCGACACCAGAAAATACTGGGTGGCACAGCGGTAGAACTGCTGCCTTACAAAGCCAGAGACCCGAGTTCAATCCTGACTATGGGTGCTGTCTGTACAGAGTTTGCACGTTCTCCCTGTGACCGCGTGGGTTTTCTCCAGGTGCTCCGATTTCCTTCAACAGTCCAAAGATGTACAGGTTTTTATTTTAAGTGGTTTTTGTAATTTGTCCCTAGTGTGTAGGATAGAACTAGTGTGTGGGGTGATCGCTAGTTGGTGCGGGCTCTGTTGGCCAAAGAGCCAGTTTCTACGCTGTATCTCTAATAATAACAAAATTATTTCGGCAAGCCATGACATACAGACCTCAGCACTTCTATGGTACATTCAGTGGTGGTATGACTGCAGCCCTTCGGACTACAGTTGTACACAGACAGCTGACTATCTGGTCATTACATGGGTGGGATCCAAATTGCCAAAATCTTGCCCAACTGATCAAGATCCTGCTGTAACTTTTGATGACCATCTTTGCTATCCAGGATACGACCCACTTTAGTGTCATCTGCAAATTTATTAATCATGCCTGTTACATTCTCATTCAAATTGGTGATATAAACTCATTTTTCACGTGCACCATATTCTCTCCAATTCGTTCTCGACGTGACTTTTTAGGGTCTAGGACAATGGATTTGAGGGAAAGATAGATCAGCCATGATTGAATGGCGGAGTAGACTCGATGGGCCGAATGGCCTACTTCTGCTCCTATGACTACTGAACATCAGTCCCAATTGTCCACGTCGATCAAGATGCTTCATCTAAGATCATAAGACCATGAGTCATAGGAACAGATTAGGCCATTTGGCCCATCGAGTATGCTCTGCCATTCGATCATGGCTGATCTATTTTCCCCTCTCAACCCCATTCTCCTGCCTTCTCCCCATAACCTTTGACGCCCTTACAAATTAAGAACCTATCAATCTCCGTTTAAACAATACCCAATGACCTAAGCTAGTCGCATTTGGCCCATATCTGTACATGGGTGTCTTTCAAATACTATGATAGTGTCTGGTCTTAACATGCTTTGAATTTAGTTTTGTAGCCTTGGGTTTGGTACAACAGCGATTAAAATTCTCATCTCCGTGATACCACTTCCATCGGCACAGTCATTTTATCTGCAAGGTCAAAATTTCATACACTCAGCTGATTTGACCAAACGTGCTCGGCTACCGATCCAAAACTATTGCATAAAAAAAGCACCCAAAATGGCACTCCAAGAATGAGTTATTTTGTGAATGTATTCCCTAACTATCACATTCTGCTTGTCCTAGATTTACAGCTTTCAGCTGCTCCCAAAGGCTTTGGATTAAAGTGATTTTTTTTTTTCCCATCCCCTGCGTACCTTTTCAAAAAGATTTGTCGGCAAATCGTATACAGGTCCACCTGTTTTTGTTTCTTCTCTTTTTCTCCTTTCTCCTCTCATTCTATTGTTTTATTTTCCCGAGCAACTGGTGGTCCTGCACCTCCTTTAATCCGGGCAAAATTATGAGAGGCCACTTGAAACCCCCTCCCCAACGAAGTACCCCTGAAAATGAGGCGTCCGATGTCGACCTCGTCTGTACTTCCGCTGCCGATCGCCAGGTCAAATTTGCCTCCTGCGGCTGGGGCCCTGGATCTCTGGACCAGCCGGGGCTGGCGGATCCGTTCTCATCGCTGACTTTGTGGGCCGGTATCTCGACCACACCGGCGACCGAGGCGGACCTTTCACGAACCGTTGGACTTCTCTCATCCGCCTTACTGCAACTGTTGTGTCGGCTGTGATTCGGTAATCCTGCCGGGAAAGCGGCGCCTCGCGGTCGCCTGCCGGTCTCACCCTCACCGGGACCACCGAGGGCAACGCGTTAGCCAGCACCCAGGCTGCCCGTGCCAGAAATGCAAATTTCACTAACAAATTAATTCACATTTAAAATTTGTGTTATTTAAGTTTCCAGCCGTCTATGGTGCTTAAGAGACACGGGAGGAGTATAATTAGTGGGTTGGAGGTGTGTTGTTGTATCATTGTTATGTGGCCTCACTTGGTCCGGCAAAACGGATGTACAACAAGGCTCTACAACCTTGGGGCCAGGAAATTTAGTGGTGGACCTGCACTTTTGTTCAGACTCCTCCATTGGTTGTTAGATACACAGTCCCAGCCTCAACTACCTCCTCTGGCAACTTGTTCCATACACCCACCACCCTTGTGTGAAAAAGCTGCCCCTCTGATTCCTATTAAATCTTTTCCCCTACACCTTAAACCTACAGTGCTCTCCATAATGTTTGGGACAAAGACCCATCATTTATTTATTTGCCTCTACTCCACAATTTGAGATTTGTAATTTAAAAAAAAATCACATGTGGTTAAGTTGCACATTGTCAGACTTTATTAAAGCTGTTTATACAATAGGATGGTACACAAAATTGCTGGAGGAACTCAGCGGGTGCAGCAGCATCTATGGAGCGAAGGAAATAGGCGACGTTTCGGGCCGAAACCCTTCTTCATACAATAGGATGGCCAGGTTGCAGTTTGCCAAGAAGTACTTAAAAGAGCAACCTCTGGAAAAAGGTCTTGTGGACAGATGAGACTAAGATTAACATATCAGAGTGATGGCAAGAGCAAAGTATAGAGGAGAGAAGGAACTGCCCAAGATCCAAAGCATACCACCTCATCTGTGAAACACAGTGTTATAGCCTGGGCATGTATGGCTGCTGAAGGTACTGGCTCACTTATCTTCATTGATGGTACAACTGCTGATGGTAGTAGCTTAATGAATTCTGAAGCGTATAGACACATCCTATCTGCTCAAGTTCAAACAAATGCCTCAAAACTCATTGCCAGCGGTTCATTCTGCAGCAAGATAATGATCACAAATATACTGCTAAAGCAACAAAGGAGTTTTTCAAAGCTAAAAAATTGTGATTTCTTGAGTGGCCGTCAATCACCCGATCTGAACTCAACTGAGCATGCCTTTTATATGCAGAAAACTGAAGGGAACTAGCCCCCAAAACGGGCATAAGCTAAAAATGGCTGCAATACAGGCCTGGCAGAGCATCACCAGAGAAGGCACCCAGCAACTGGTGATGTCCATGAATCGCAGACTTCAAGCTGTCATTGCATGCAAAAGATATGCAACAAAATACTAAACATGACAACTTTCATTTACATGACTTGCTGTGTCCCAAACATTATGGTGACCTGAAATGGGGGGACTATGTATAAACACTGCTGTAATTTCTACATGGTGAAACCAAAATGTATAAAAATGGCCTTTATTAAAATCTGACAACGTGCTCTTTAACCACATGTGATTTTTTTTTTCCATTACAAATCTCAAATTGTGGAGTACAGAGGCAAATAAACTCGGTTAACCAGTTACGTAATAGAATTTATTAAAGAAGATGTTAAGACATGATTGACTTTCCATAAAGGCTTCCAGACTTGCCGAGTGAATCCAGTGTGGTTTATTTTAACTTTGAGAATTTTAATATCTACTAGACCAAGTGCAGACCCGTTGGGTCTGTTTCCCCAACGGCGTTTGCAGGGGGGGGGGCTGCGGCATCACACTCACATTAACCACCCCCCAAACACACAGGTGGGGGGTGAGAAGAGGGGAGGGAGGGGAGAGGAGGAGGAGGAAACGGGACAGATTTGGGAGGGAAAGGAGAGTGGGGTAGGGGGTGAGAGATGTGGGGGAGGGGGGGGAAGGGGAGGAGGGAGGGAGGGGGAGAGGGGGGGAAAGAGTGGGGAGGGAGAGTGGAGGGGGAAGGGGAGAGAAGTGGAAGAGTGGAGAGGGAGGAGGAGAGGGGTAGGGGGAGTGATGGAAGAGGGACAGAGGGGAAGGGGGCGGGGGGAGAGAGGGAAGGGGGTGGGGTAGAGGGAAGGGGGTTGGGGGAGAGGGGTGAGGAGAGGGGGAGTGAGAAGGGTAGAGAAGTGGAAGAGTGGGGAGGGAGGGAGCGGTAGCGGGAGTGGTGGAAGAGGGACGGGAGTGGTGGAAGAGGGACAGAGGGGTTGGGGAAGGGGTGGGGGAGAGAGAGGGAGGGGAAGAGAGGGGTGAGGGAGGGAGAGGGGTGGGGTAAGGGGAGAGAAGTGGAAGAGTGGGGAGGGAGGGGTAGGGGGAGTGGTGGAAGAGGGACAGAGGGGTAGGGGGAAGGGGGCGGGGGGAGAGAGGGAAGGGGGTGCGGTAGAGAGCGAAGGGGGGTGGGGGTGAGAGGGAAACATAGAAATTAAGTGCAGGAGTAGGCCATTCGGCCCTTCGAACCTGCACCACCATTCAATATGATCATGGCTGATCGTCCAACTCAGTATCCTGTACCTGCCTTCTCTCCATACCCCCTGATCCCTTTAGCCACAAGGGCCACATCTAACTCCCTCTTAAATATAGCCAATGAACTGACCTCAACTACCTTCTGTGGCAGAGAATTCCAGAGATTCACCACTCTCTGTGTGAATTTTTTTTTCTCATCTCTGTCCTAAAGGATTTCCCCCTTATCTTTAAACTGTGATCCCTTGTTCTGGACTTCCCTAACATCTGGAACAATCCTCCTGCATCTAGCCTGTCCAACCCCTTAAGAATTTTATAAGTTTCTATAAGATATCCCCTCAATCTTCTAAAATCTAGCGAGTACAAGCTGAGTCTATCCAGTCTTTCTTCATATGAAAGTCGTGACATCCCAGGACATCACACGATGGAACGTTCACCAGGGGCTGGGGCTCCTGCAAAGGCATATGTAAATGGATCCATTCCGATTGGACATATGTGAACATTGGGCATTGTGACATCACACGATGGAACGTTCACCTGGGGCTGCTTCTATGGGTGGGAAGCCAGTTTATTTTTGAAATATTGGGGGGGGGGGGGGGGGGGGAAGGATTTGATTAAAAACGTGTACTTAAACACGACGAAATGTAATGAGGAGCGGATACTTTGAAAGAAAAGTGAAATCTCTACCGAAATGGAAAAGATCTCTGCAATTCTGCGTCTGGTTTCGGAGTAGCAATGAATCAAAGGAAGAAAGGCGGCCGGCAGCCGCCCATGTAAATGGATCCATTCCGATTGGACATCTGCGAGTATTGGGCATTGTGACATCACACGATGGAACGAATCAAAAGGCAGAAAGGCAGCCGGACGGACGGCAGGCGGCAGCCACAGACTTTTATATAATAGATAGATGACACAGTGGAGCAGCGGTTAAAGTTGCTGCCTCACAGTGCCAGAGACCCGGGTTCAATCATGACTACGGGTGCTGTCTGTACGGAGTTCGTACGTTCTCCCCATGAGTTATCAACGGATGCTCCGGTTTCCTTCCGCACTCCAAAGACATACAGGTTTGGAGGTTAATTGGCTTCTGTAAAATGTCTCTGTCCCTAGTATGTAGGATTGTGCTGGTGTGCGGGTGCCCGCAGGTCAATGTGGACTAGATGACCTATTTCCACGCTGTATCTCTAAAGTATTTAATAAGTGCTGTTAAATTCTATAGACTACTGTTTTCATCTCACTGCTGACCTTATCAAAGTTCATTATTAGCATCCATGCCAAAAAGCGCCATAGGGATTCTTGTTTACTACGAGAATATGTATTTCGTGTTTATGATCATATGGTCAGTTCCAAAGTCACTGACGTATTTCAGAAGATGGGCTGTGTGATTGCATTGAATGGAGTGTACAGCAAAATAAAAAGCGGGGTGTCAGGATTAAACTAAGCCTGCCATATGACCTGATGTCATGCATTGCTTCAGTAATTCACAAGGGAGATTTGTGTTTTTAGAACAAAACTTTCTCAGTTAAAAAATATATTTACTCTTGAAAACTTAAGAGCATTTTCTCACAAGCGACTCCAGTAGAAGTAATTTTAACCAAATCTGTGACGTTTGAATGTAAGTAACCATGGTTGATATCTTTGAGGCTTACAGTCTTCGGAAATTTTAAAAGAATTATCAGCGTGCAGTCTTTATCTTTTCATGTTTCGTCTCATTAAAGGGAGCATTGTATCCTGCAACCTACTTTTTTCTACTTTTATAAACCAAAACATGTGCACATGATCTTTGAACGTAAGCCACTCCGACCTTCACAGAAGGCCACATTAGTAACGCAAAACCATGTAGATTGGGCATCTTGGTTGGTATGGATGTGTTGGGCCGAAGGGCCTGTTTCCGTCCTGTATGACTGAGCTATTTTGCTTGGTATTTAGTTTAGAGATACAGTGTGGAAACATTCCCTTCGGCCCACCGGGTCCGCACCGACTAGTGTTCCCAGCACATTAACACAATGTGTTACACACACTAGGGACAATTTACATTTATACCAAGCCAATTAACCTACAAACCTGTATGTCTTTGGAGTGTGGGAGGAAACTGAAGATTTAAGTGAAAACCCATGCAGGTCACGGGGAGAATGTACTGGAACAAGCTGCCAGTGGAGGTGTTTGAGGCAGGTACATGGATAGGAGTATTTGGAGGGATATAGGCCAAACACAGGCAGGTGGGACATGTTGGTCGGCGTGGACAAGTTCGGCCGAAGGACCTGTTTCCAAGCTGTATGACTCTGAATATGACTCCCTCTTGTTCAGGCTTGTTTCTGTATTTGGAGATACAGCGCGGAAACAAGCCCTTCGGCCCACCGAGAGCACGTCGACCACAATCACCCGTACACTAATTCTATCTTACACTGGGGACAATTTACAGAAGCCAATTAACCTACAAACCTGCAGGTCTTTGGCGTGTGGGAGGAAACCAGAGCACCCGGGAAAACCCACGTGGTCACGAAGAACGAACAAACTCTAACAGGCAGCACTCATCGTCGGGGTTGAACCCAGGTCTCTGACGCCATGATGCAGCAACTCTGTCGCTGCGCCACCGAGCCGCCCTGGATGTATTCCTGAAGATGGAAGAGTTAGTTCCTCCTGGTCTAGATTTTCACTCCCCTGGAAACTCACGGCTGGCATTTTCAGGTCATTCGTTAAATCTGAGAATATTTTTGGAGTGTTTGTCCGATGGAAATTGTCAAACGCAAGAGACTCTCAGGATGGCTTGTTCATAGCTTGCAGTGTTACTGTCCAGAATACCTTGCATGGTGAAGGTATATCAGAGCAGTTGTGCAGCGTTGCATTATTCTGCAAATACCCTTGTTAGCTGCACGTGAGCAGGGTGACAAGGGTGCAGATAATGCAAATTTCATTTCCCATTTTCAGTTGTGGGGTAGTGGGCTTCACAACCCGAGGCACACTATGGAACATACATGTTGCAAATGAATTATGGCTCTGAATTGATAACTTAATAAATGCTCTGCTTAGTTATTGAACAATGGGAATACGCAGATAATATTGGCCTATGGTTTAATAATTCTACCCAGTGGGGGAGAACTCTTTTTCACAAATGTCTGGGGTTTTTTGGGGCTTAGATCACCTTTTGACTGGACTGTGAAATCATTGTTTAATCTCTTATTGTTCCCCTCTCCACATTACAGCCCAAATCGAAGTGATACCATGCAAAATCTGTGGAGATAAATCTTCAGGGATTCACTATGGCGTCATCACTTGTGAAGGATGTAAAGTAAGTGAGACCACCAAAATTACTTAATTCCTTTCTCTATCTGGTACTCTGCAGTGTGTTTGGTTTTTGGTGCCATTAATCTGGAAAAGGTGTGCAGTGAATATTTACGAGGACTTGGAGCTCTGAGGTGGAGACAGATGGAGGTTGGGCAGGCTAGGACTTTATTCCCTGAGTGCGGGAGGCTGAGAGGTGATCTTATAGAGGCGGGAAAGATTACCAGGGGAATAGATAGGGTAGACGCCCAGTCTTTTACTCGGGGGTAGGAGAATCAAGAGCAAGAAAGCTTAGGTTTATTGTGAAAAAGGAACCATTTAACAGGAACCTAAATGGTAGCTTTTTCACTTCGATGATGGTGGTTTTATGGAACTGGCTGCCAGAGGAGGTTGTTGAGGCAGGTACTATAACAACATTTTAATAGATACTTGGATAGGTACATGGATAGGAAAGGGTTAGAGAGATGTGGGGGCAATTTGGTCAACATGGACTGTTTGGGCCGAAGGGCCCGTTTCCTGCTGTAATGACAGTGATTTAATCTTCTCATCACCCCTTCTCTTCCATCTTATTGTACCTTCACGCACGTGGAGCCATTCTATTTAAACACTTAAAATCGGATCATAAAATATAGTAATTGAACCTCCACTAACTTTACAAAGCAGATTTAATTGGGGTCAATGCATGTATCCTTTTCCATAATTGCATTCTGAAATGATCAGCCACGCCCCACTTACAAATCTACTATCATTTAAATTGTGTACAAATACAATTCTCTCAACCTTTCCTTGTGCCATTGGTAGTAATCTTCAATTTATATTCTCAAGTTACAGATGACTAGAAAGTTATTTCTGATTTGCACCTTAACACTGCTCAAAATTAAAAGAGTCATTATTAGATTTTATTTTCCTTAATATTCCCTATTCTAATGTAAAATTCCCCAATTCATTTTCTCTTCACTAATGCATCTCATTCCTAATTTTACCGTAGCTAATTCCTTTTAGACTCGAGAATTTGATATCCTTCCTAAAATAGGTTGCGCAACGGAGCATAGCTTTGGAATGGTGACCTAGATAAAGGCTTGCATTTAGCATTTGTATTCTACCCAAGAGTGGCACTATGGTGCAGCTGGTAGAGCTGCTGTCTCACAGTGCCGTAGACCCAGTTCGATCCTGACTTTAAATGCTGTGTACAGAGTTTGCTCGCTCTCCCTGTGACTGCGTGGGTTTTCTCCGGGTACTCCGGGTTCCACACACACTCCAAAGACGACGGGCTTGTAGGTTAATTGTCATCTGCAAATTGTCCCTGGTGTGTAGGATGGAACTAGTGTACGGGGGAGATCGCTGGTGGGCTCGGACTTGGTGGGCCAAGGGGGATTGTTTCCACGCTACATCTGTAAAGAAACTCTCCGATTCCTGCATCTCTTCTGTTATAAGTTTTACTGACATGCCAGGCACATTGTTACTGTGTGCTGCTTGCGAGGACATTGGAGGTCATTGCACGCCCTGAGCGAGGTACGAGATGGGAAAGGCAGGGTGGTCTCAGCTCCACTGGACCAAAGAGAATCTTCTTAGAGATGAAGATCAACCTGGAACACTCTGGTATCATTGAGACATTATTCATCTATCTTCATCTGAAATACACAACCAACCTTGGACAAGAAACTTCATTTTGCAGTCATGGAGTTATACAGCATGAAAACAGGCCCTTTGGCCCAACTTGCCCGCTTCAACTAACATGTCCCATCTACACCAGTCCCACCTACCTGCTTTTGATCCATATCCCTCTAAACCTGTCCTATCCATGTACTTGTCTAAATATTTCTTGAACATTGCCATCGTACCTGCCTCAACTACCTCCTCCAGCAGCTCGTTCCATACACTCACCACCCTTTGTGTGGAAAAGTTGTCCCTCTTAAATCATAACACCCTTATCTTAAACCCATATCCTCTGTAAAATCACCCCTTTGCTCCTGCCCTCCAAGGAATAGAGTCCTAGCATGCTCAACCTCTCAGGACCTCGAATCTTGGCAACATCCTCGTAAATCTTTATTTCCTTTCTAGCTTGACAACATAATTCCTTTAACATGGTGCCCAAAACTGCACGATACTCAATGCGGCCTCGCCAACATCTTGTACAGCTATAACGTGACTTCCCAATGTCTATACTCAATAATCTGACTAGTGAGAGCCAATATGCCAAAAGTCTTTTTTGACCACCCTATCGCCTACCTGTGAAGCCACTTTCAACAAACTATGGTGCCTGTACTCCTAAGTCCCTCTGCTCTACTACACTGCCCAGAGCCCTACTGTTCACTGTATAGGTCCGGCCCATGACAGGAGTGCTTCCAAAATGCAACACCTCACATTTCACATCACTCATAGAATATGGAATAGTACAGGATGTGTAGGAAAGAACTGCAGATGCTAGTTCAAATCGAAGATAGACGCAAAATGCTGGGGTAACTCAGTGGGACAGGCAGCATCTCTGGATTCCTTCTCTCCAGGGATGCTGCCTGTCCGGCTGAGTTATTCCAGCATTTGTGTCTATTGTGGAAT
This sequence comes from Amblyraja radiata, assembly GCF_010909765.2. Lineage (NCBI taxonomy): Eukaryota > Metazoa > Chordata > Chondrichthyes > Rajiformes > Rajidae > Amblyraja > Amblyraja radiata. The sequence goes on from NC_045984.1 coordinate 3,173,808, forward strand.
AGTACAACGCAGGAACAGGCCCACTCCCCACAATGTCTGTGCCGAACATGATTCCAAATTAAACTAATCTCTTCTGCTTGCATGTGATCTATATATGTAGGAAAGAACTGCAGATGGTGGTTTAAATCGAAGATGGGCACAAAATGCTGGGGTAACTCAGCGGGATAGGCAGCAACCTCTGGAAAGAAGGAATGGGTGACGTCTTGGGTCGAGACCCTTCTTCAGACTGATTCTTCTGACCTCCGTCAACTGTGACCTATAGAGCTCCATTCCTTGCATATTCATGCGCCCATCTTCAGATTGGAGTTGGGGAGGGGGGAGAAAGCTGGAAGAGAGGTGGGGGCAGGACAAATCCTGGCAAGCCATCTTCGTTGTGTTTTATTTCAGACTTTCAACATCTGCAGTTTTCTCACAATATTCAGTAGCAGAAACTACAGCAGACAAAGCTGGCACAGGTTCAGAGCATTGAGCAAGAATGTAGGCGGAGGTCTCGATTGAACTTGAAAGAAATTAGTTATTTTTAGCTGACATACTTCATGTATGTAATCAGAGCTACAAAATTCCTTAATGGTTACGTAAAGAACTCATTATTTCCAGCAGGTAAAAACAACACACGTCTTTTCCAATTGTCACCGACTATGCCAGTGACCCATTTGTAGATGTTCATCTTGACCTCTCTGTAAACCTCAGTCTATATCTTAATTGGCCCTTTCTTGTGTTTACCAATGATCCTAGTACTCACTAAATTGTGTAGGAAGGAACTGCAGATGCTGGTTTACACTTTAACTCCCCTTCCTCTTCCCACACTGACCTTTCTGTCCTGGGCCTCCCCCACGGTCAGAGTGAGGCACGATGCAAATAGGAGAAACGCCACCTCGTATATCGTCTGGGCAGCTTACAACCCAGCGGTATGAATATTGACCTCTCCAACTTCAAGTAACTCTTGCATCCCCTCTCTCCCCGTCCCACCCCCACCCTAGTCGCGTACTAGTTTCACTGTCGTTCCTCTTAGTTTCATGGTTAGTATCCCCTTGTTCCCCACACCCACCATTGTGGGCTCCACCTTTACTTGATCATCAGTGCTTTTTGCATACGTTTCATTCATTTGTCTATGTACCTTTCATATCTCACATAGAAACATAGAAAATAGGGGCAGGAGTAGGCCGTTTGGCCCTTCGAGCCAGCACCGCCATTCATTTTGATCATGGCTAATCATCCACAATCAGTAACCCGTGCCTGCCTTCTCCCCATATCCCTTGATCTCGTAGAGCTAACTCTCTTTTAAATCCATCCAGTAAATTGGCCTCTACTGCCCTCTGTGGCAGAGAATTACACAAATTCCCAACTCTCTGGGTGAAAACATTTTTTCTACCTCAGTTTTAAACGACCTCCCCTTTATTCTTAGACTGTGGCCCCTGGTTCTGGACTCCCCCGACATTGGGAACATTTTTCTTGTATCTAGCTTGTCCAGTCCTTTTATAATTTTATCTACTTCTATAAGATTCCCTCTCATCCTTCTAAATGCCAGTGAATACAAGCCCAATCTTACCAATCTTTCCTCATTTGACAGTCTTGCCACCCCGGGGATTAACCTCGTGAACCTAGGCTGCACTGCCTCAATATCAAGGATCTCCTTCCTCAAATTAGGAGACCAAAACTGCACACAATACTCCAGGTGTGGTCTCACCAGTGCCCTGTACAACTGCAGAAGGACCTCTTTACTCCTATGCTCAAATCCTCTCGTTATGAAGGCCTACATACCATTACCTTTCTTCACTGCCTGCTGTACCTGCATGTTTACTTAGTGACTGGTGTACAAGGACACCCAGGCCTCGTTGCACTTCCCTTTTTCCTAATCTCGTTTCCCCCTCCCCTGACCCTCAGTCTGCAGAAGGGTCTCGATTCAAAACGCCACATTCCTTTTCTCCAAACATGCTGCCTGACCCACAGACCTGCTGAATTACTCCAGCATTTTGTCTATATATTCACTAAGTTGTATTGGCTCTGAGTCTGGCAGCTTTTAATGTTCATGTCCTCCTCCTCCTAAATTAGAAATCTTTCCAGGAAGTTGCAATCCCCTCTCTCTGTAACCACTGCAGGTGCAAGGTGAGGAGTAGCAATGAGGATGTCTGGGATCAGCTTATTTGCCAACTAGTCTGTTGGAACACATTGTCATATATAAATAATTTTAAACACCGTGCTGGAGTAACTCAGAGGGTCAGGCAGCATCCCTAGAGAACATGGACAGAGGGCACAGGTCTGTGAAGGGAATGGACTGATGACCTTTAAAGGGCCTGTCCCACTGTACGAGGTAATTCAAGAGTTCTCCCGAGTTTCCCCTGATTCGAACTCTGAGAATTACGGTAATAGCCGCTCGTAGGTACTCGGGGTTCTCGTGGACATTTTTCAACATGTTGAAAAATCTTCATGAGTCTTCACGAGCTTGCCGTGTTTCACGAGTACCTGCCGTTAGCGTTATGAGCCGTTAAGAGACGTCCCGAGCTCCGACGCACCCACTACGTACATTCTACGTGCTTACCATGAGTTTGATATTTTTTTTTAAACTCTGGTGAGCGCTTCAATTACCTCATACAGTGGGACAGGCCCTCTAGGGTCAGGATCCTTCTTTTACAAAAAAGAGGGTGGCACAACGGTGGAGTTGCTGCCATACAGCGCCAGAGACCAAGGTTTGATCCTAATTGCAATTGCTGTCTGTAGGGTGTTTGAATGTTCTCCCTGTGACTCCAGTTTCCACATTCTAAAGACATACAGATTTGTAGGTTAATTGGCTTCAGCGCATGTGAACCTCTGTCTCACCTGGAAGGACTGCTGGGTCCGTTTGAAGGAGGAGGTATCGAGACTTGCCAGGATTTGTCCCACCCTCTCCTCTATTCCAGCTTTCTCTCCCTTACTGAAGAAAGGTCCCGACCCGAAACGTCACCTACCCTTCTCCCCCCCCCCCCCCCCCCCATGGTTGCTGCCCGGACCACTGAGCTACTCCAGCACGTTGGGTCTTTTTTTGTAAACCAGCATCTGAAGTTCTGCATGTCTACCATAAATATAGTTATGATATATAAGTTTAGGAGACATATATGCGAAAGCAAAATGTAGCGGATACCAGTAATCTGGAATAAAAACTGAAAGTAGGTGAAGTAGCAACTGGTTATCTGCAGATCATCACGTCTGCTGAGAATATCTAGCAGTTTACGTTTCCATTTCTGCAATTTTCATACGCGTGTCAAGAGTCTTTTTCGTAATAGGAAATTCTCTGCAAAAGGATTCTTCTAAAAATAGATCCTTTATTGAAATAAATGAACTGGCTTAATGCCAAAACTATTGCAAAATAATGAGCTACGGTTTTCAATGCATCGTTGTTTTTCCTCGAAGCATAAAACACGTAAATGTTCAGTTTCCTTCAGAGAAATAGTGTGGAAATAGGCCCTACAGCCCACCGAGCGTGCTCACCGGCGATCCCCGTACACTAATCATCCTCCACACACTAGGGACAATTTACAGTTTCACCAAGCCATTTAGCCTACAAACCTGTACGTCTTTGGAGTGTGGGAGGAAACCGGAGCACCCGGAGAAAACCCACACAGATCCTGAGGAGAATGTACAAAGTCCGTGCAGACAGCACCCGTAGTCAGGATGGAACCTAGGTCTCTGGTGCTGCAAGGTAGCAACTCTACAGCTGTGCCACCCTAAACCACCTGGTAAATGAGAACACCACAGAACAACTGGTGAAACCCCCTCATGGAGCAGAATATCCAAAATCCATTCCACTTAATGCTGGGCTAGTGAGTTTCAACTGTGGTCCCAAGCAGTGCTATTTCTCGACAACACGGTGGCACAGCGGTAGAGTTAAAGGCCTGTCCCACGAGCATGCGACTCCATGCGGCAAGCGTGACCTAACGTGGTAGCTTGAGCCGTACGGCCTCGCGGGGCCGGTCCCACTTCGATCGCCGGAAGCCGTCTGGAGTTGTGCGGATCTGATCCCGACATCGCGCGGGGCTCCGAAAAACTGACGGTTCAAAGATTCCGCGCGGCAACGGCCTGTCGGCCGCAACCGCCTCGACGGGCATGCACCAGTGCCTCAACGCAGTAGGCAGCGTACGTCCCGCGCGAACTTCCCGCAGACTTCGCTCGAACTTCAGTCACGCACTCGACCTCCGCGTGGCCCCCGCTTCCGGTTTGGTTGCACTCGCCCGCATGCAGGTGCATGCTGGTGGGACCGGCCCTGTACGGGGATCACTCGACCTCTGCGCAGCCCCAGCTTCCGGTTTGGCCTCGCTTGCCGCATGCAGGTCGCATGATCGTGGGACAGGCCCTTTACTGCCTTGCAGCGCCAGAGACCCGGCTTCGATCCTGGCTACGGGCGCTTGTCTGTACGGAGTTTTTACGTTCTCCCCATGACCTGCTTGGGTTTTCTCCAAGATCTTCGGTTTCCTCCCACGCTCAAGTCGTACAGGTTTGTATTGACTTGGTATAAATGTAAAATTGTCTCTAGTGTAGTGTAGTATTAATGTGTGGGGAACAGCTGGTTGGTGTGGACTCGGTGGGCCCAAGGCCTGTTTCCACCCTGTATCTCTAAACTAAACTTCTAGGTCTTGAGCTCAGAGCCTGCGGAAGTGCAGCGTGTGTAACCCCAAATTATAACCAGATGTGTGGGAAAGAACTGGTTTAAACTAAAGATAGACACAAAAAGCTGGGAGTAACTCAGCGGGTCAGGCAGCATCTCTGGAGAAAAGGAATAGGTGACTTTTCGGGTAAAAAAAGGGTCACGACCCGAAACGTCGCCTATTCCTTTCCTCCAGAGATTCTGCCTGACCCACTGAGTTACTCCCAGCTTTTTGTGTCTTTCTTTGACACTGTAACTGACTGGCTCCTAAACTTTTTTTTTAACCCGAACCAGGGTTTCTTCCGAAGGAGCCAACAGAATAACGCTGCGTATTCCTGCCCGCGCTCGAGGAACTGCCTCATCGACCGAACGAACCGCAACAGGTGCCAGCACTGCCGCCTGCAGAAGTGTCTCACACTGGGGATGTCACGTGATGGTAAGGCAGCTGCCAACTGGTTTAACCATCTGCCTTTTTGCTGCAAATCAAATCATTACATTTTTATTCAATTTTTTTTCATGCCTCCATTTATACAACGCGCTGCCTCGGCAAGGCCAGCAGCATAATCAAGGACGAGTCGCACCCCGGCCACTCCCTCGTCTCCCCTCTCCCATCGGGCAAGAGGTGCCGAATGTGAAAACGCACACCTCCAGATTCGGGGCCAGTTTCTTCCCAGCTGTTTTATCATGCAACTGAACCATCCTACCAACAACTAGAGAGTGGTGCTGAACTACTATCTACCTCATTGGAGACCCTTGGGCTATCCTGGCTTAACCTTGCACTAAATGTCATTCAATTATCATGTATCTATCCACTGTAATGGCTCGATTGTAATCATGCATTGCCTTTCTGTCGACTGGATACCATGCAACAAAAGCTTTTTACTGTACCTCAGTCCACATGACAGTAAACTAAACTGAAACTTTTAGTTTTGGGTGCCGAGGTACAGTGAAAGGCTTTTGTTGCATGCTAACCTGTCAGTGGCATGCAATGCATGATTGAGCCATCCACAGTGCAGAGATAAATGATAAAAAATAATATTGTAAATTAAGGTGCGGGGGGGATAGATTTTATAGGAATCTGAGGGTTCATTTTGCGATGGGTATATGGAACGAGCTGCCAGAGAAGGTAGATGAGGCAGGCACGGTCGCATTTATGAGGCAATTATACAGGTACATGGATAGGAGAAGTTTGGAGGGACATGGGCCAAACATAGCAGGTGGGATGAGTGTATATGGGATATGTTGATCGGTGTGGACAAGTTGGGCCAAAGGGCCTGTTTCAACACTGTATGTCTCGATGACTCAGAATAATGTTTATTAGATAAAGCCAGTAAAGTCCGATCAATGATAGTCCGAGGGTCTCCGATGAGTTCATGCGCGTCCCTTATTGCATTAGTCGGGGAGTGTCCGTGGAGGTTTAGTTTAGATTAGAGATACAGTGCAGAAACAGGCCTTTCGGCCCACTGAGTCCACACAGACCAGCGATCCCCGCATGCTAATACTATCCTACACACTCCCGGGACAATTTACATTTATACCCAGCCAATTAACCTACATACCAGTGTGGGAGGAAATCAAAGATCTCCGAGAAAACCCACGCGGTCACAGGGAGAACTTGCAAACTCCGTACAGACAGCACCCGTGGTCAGGATCGAACCCCGAGTCAGAGTGATACAGTGTGGAAACACGCCCAACTCGCCCACACTGGCCAACAAAGTCCCAGCTACCCGAGTCCCACGCCTGCACTTGGTTCATAACCCTCCAAACCTGTCCTATCCATGTACCTGTCCAATTGTTTCTTAAACGATGACATAGTCCCAGCCTCATCTACCTCCTCTGGCAGCTCGTTCCATACACCCACCACCCTCTGTGTGGAAAAAGTTACCCTCTGATTCCTATTAAATCTTTTCCCCTTCACCTTGAACCTATGTCCTTTGGTCCTCGATTCCCCTACTCTGGGTAAAAGACTCTGCATCTACCCGATCTATTCCTCTCATGATTTGGAACACTTCTATAAGATCTCCTCCCCTCATCCTCCTACGCTTCATGGAATAGAGACTCAGCCTACGCAACCTCTCCCTATAGCTCACACCCTCGAGTCTTGGCAACATCCTCGTAAATCTTTTCTGAACCCTTTCAAGCTTGGCAATATCTTTCCTGTAACAGGTGCCCAGAACTGAACACAATATTCTCAATGCAATCTCACCAACATTTTATACAACCGCAACTTAACTTCCTAACCTCTGCACTCAATACTGTGCCTGATGAAGGCCAATGTGCCAAAAGCCTTTTTCACCACCATATCTACCTGCGACTCGACTTTCAAGGAACGATGCACTTGTATTCCTACATCCCTCTGCTCTACAACACTCCCCAGAGACCTACCATTTACTGTGTAGGTCCTGCCCTTGTTTGATGTCCCAAAATGCAACACCTCACACTTCTCTGTATTAAATTCCATCCACCATTCCTCCGCCCACCTGGCCAATCGATCCAGATCCTGCTGCAATCGTTCACAACCATCTTCACTATCTGCAAAACCACTAACTTTTGTACCATCAGCAAACTTGCTAATCTAAATCATTGATGTAGATGACAAACAGTAACGAGCCCAGCACCGAACCCTGAGGCGCACCACTAGTCACAGGCCTCCAGTCTGAGAAGCAACCTTCCACCATCAACCTCTGCTTCCTTCAATGGAGCCAATTTGTTATCCATTCAGCTATCTCTTCTTGGATCCCATGTGATCTAACCTTCCAGAGCAGCCTACCATGCGGCACCTTGTCGAACGCCTTACCAAAGCCCATTAACACAACATCTACAGCTCTGCCTTCATCAACCTTTTGCTCACGTCTTCAAAAAAATCAATCGGATGTGTGAGACACGACCTCCCATGTACAAAAACCATGTTGACGGTCCCTAATCAGCCCTTGCCCATCCAAATGCTTTTGTATCCTATCCCTCAGAATACTCTCCAGTCACTAACCAACTACAGATGTTAAGCTCACCGGCCTATAGTTCCCTGCAGCCCTTCTTGAAAAGGGGTACAACATTTGCCACCCTCCAATCCTCTGGCACCTCTCCTGTATTCAACGACGACTCATAAAACCTTCAAACACGACAGTACCTTCAGTACTTCCTCGACGGTAACCCTGACTGCTCTCATGACACTTCCAGTGACTGCTCCAGTTTCCTCCGTCCTACTGTCTTTCTCCTCTATAAATACAGAGGTGACCGCTTTGATTCCTGAGAGGTCCCACTCTCTCTCTAGTTACCCTTTTCCCCCTAATGTACTTATAAAATCTTTTGGGATTGTCTTTTATGCTATCCGCCAGAGCTATCTCCTAGCTCCTTTTTGTCCTTCTGATCTTTTTTAGTTTGCACCTTAGTTCCCGAAACTCCTCCAGGGATGCACTTGGTCCCAGCTGCCTCCACCTGTCCCATGCTTCCTCCTTGTTTTTGACTAACGTCACAATTTCCCTCGTCAGCCACTTTCTTCCGTTTGCCTGCTTTGCCCTTCACTATAATGGGGAAAGTACACATCCTGAGCTTTCTTCAGTACACTTTTAAAAACCTCCCACTTGGCTGATGTTCCTTCCCCCTCTAATAACCTGCTCCAGTCACCTTGAGCGAGACCTTATCTCATACCCTCAAAGTTGGCCTTACCCCAGTTAAGCATTTTAACACGTGGACCCTCTCCGTCCCGATCCATAACTATCTTAAACCTAATTGAAATGTGGTCACTTGTCCGAAAAGACTCCTCCACACACACTTCATTAACTTGTCCCTTCCCAATTTCCCAATACTAGATCCAGCGTTGCCTCTCACGTGTGGGGGCCTCCACATACTGTTTAATACTGGCGCTGTAAGTCAGCAACTCTACCGTTGCGCCACCGTGCTGCCCTACGCCCACGGTGATGGAGCGGTCACTATCAAGGATTTCTTCTCCTTTTCCGCAGCTGTGAAGTTTGGCCGGATGTCCAAAAAGCAGCGGGACAGTCTGTACGCGGAGGTGCAGAAGCATCAGCAACACCAGGAGCAGATGGCAATGAAGGAGGAAGCGGATGGTCTGGTGCGGGGCTATCCTGACAGCGGACTGGGAGACCTGGACGACATCAGCAGCACCTTCTCGGACGGTCTGCTCCTTGACTTTCCCCTCACTCCCGACGGCGGAAACAGCTTTTATAACTTTGACACCTCTGCCTCGGCTGAAAGATCACCAGACCAGTCGGCCATGGACGTCAATGACATTAAATACATCAAGCAGGAGCCCATCTATGAAATCATGCTGGAGCCCAGCTTGTTCCCCTATCCCTCTCCAGAGAACAGTCAGCTCGCCATTGAGGTTTCCATGGCGGAGATAGGTATGTATACTGCCTCGCTAGGTCAGTGTCCGCATGTGTGCCCTGCCATTTTACATGTTCTCCACCTGAATGCCGCATAATTAAGGATGAGGAAGCTGTTCGGCTGCGTTCTGTTCCTCAGTACAAATTACATCCCAAGACTATTCCCTGCATCATAAGCATTTCCCCTTCAAGACGGTCAGAACATACTTGGTGATTGTAGTTTTGCTTCCATACTTGTGCATCTTTCAAACAATGTGAACGAGAGCGACAGAGATTAAATCTCACATGGGTTTGTATTTGACGTCATAGTGAAGCCATGTGGGAATGGGTCCTTCGGCCCAACTTTCCCACACCAGCCATCGTGTCCCATCTACAATAGTCCCACCATTGATGACAAAAAAGCAAAATGCCCAAACCTCCGTGTTAAGCAAAAGGAGAACTCTGAGAACTTTTGCCTTTGGCATTTAACCACTCACCCACACCCACTCACCCACCCAAACACTCACCCACCCAAACACTCACCCACACACCCAAACACCCAGCCACTCAAACACCCACCCACCCAAACACCCACCCACCCAAACACCCACTCACCCAAACACTCACCCACCCACCCACTCACTCACCACCCACCCACTCACCACCCACCCACTCACTCACCACCCACCCACCACACTCACCACCCACCCACTCTAACACCCACCCACTCACCACTCACTCACCACCCACCCACCACACTCACCACCCACCCACTCTAACACCCACCCACTCACTCACGTGCAAGTCAAATCCAACCAGTGGAAGTGGATGGGCATTTTGCCACAACAGAAACTGATCGGTTTTGCAAGAAAAGTAACGAGAGGCCAGACAATGACCTTGCTTTTTCTCGGCAGAGGGAATGGGATCCGTAGGATAAAATGTCATGAACTTGGCAGCCTACGGACCACTCTTTAAGTCCTGCTTCCTCGTCTCCTCCAGATCGAATATCACAGAACGTGGTGGAGTCCCATCTCGAGACTTGCCAGTACACCGTGGAGGAGCTGAAGCAGCTGGCCTGGCAATTGTACACACAGGAGGAGATAAGGAACTTTCAAAATAAGGTACAATTTCAAGAGACCTTGCGGCATAAAAAATCAACTGAGGCAAACAATTCCTAAGAACTGATTTGTAGACAAGATCTCCATCTTGGTTATTCTCATTGTCATTCGGCGTGGAAACAGGCCGAAACAGGCCGTTCGGCTCAACTTGCACACACCGCCCAACATGTCCCATATACACTAGTCCTACCTCCCTGCCTCCCGCTAAACCTGTCCTATCCATGTACCTGTCTAAATGTTTCTTAACTGTTGAGATAGTACCTGCTGCAACTACCTCCTCTGGCAGCTCGTTCCATACACCCACCACCCTTTGTGTAAATAAGTTACCCCTCATGTTCCTATTAAATTTGTTCTCTTCCCCCCCCCCCCCACCTCCCACCTTAAACCAATATCCTCTGGTCCTTGATTCCCCTACGCTGGGCAATTACTCAATCTATTCCTCTCATGGTTTTTGTGAGCCTCTATAAGATCACCCCTCATCCTCCTGCGTGCCAACGAATAGTCTCTTCATAACATTGAATGACAAAGCAGAAGCAAGTGGCCATCAGTGCCAACTCTTGCTTCTATTTCTTATGATGGCTTCTATTGAAAAGGTGTTGAATATTTTCATGCTACTCAAAATGGTTCCCAATACTGGAATTGAACATACAGGCCCTTAGTTCCTAAGATAGACACCAAATGCTGGAGTAACTCAGCGGGTCAGGCAGCATCTCTAGAGAACATGGATAGGTGATGTTTCGGGTCGAGGCCTTTTATCAGACCCGGGTCATAGAAACATAGAAACATAGAAAGTAGGTGCGAGAGTAGACCACCAGGTCCGTCGAGCCCGCACCGCCATTCGCTCATGGCTGAACACTAAACAGACACACTTACCCACAAACAGTAGACACAAGACACAGAACACAAGACACTACCCTCCCCTTTATACCGCTATCACCCCTCTCCACCCCAAGAACCTCGTGATCTCCTGGGGGAGGCAAAAAACCGGATAAAAACCCAGGTCCAATTCGGGAAAAAAATCCGGGAAATTCCTCTCCGACCCCAATCCAGGCGATCGACACTTGTCCAGGAGATCACTCAGGTCTTACTATACTAACCATACCTAGGTCCATATCCCTGCCCTCTCCCCGTAGCCCCTTATCCCCTTGGCAGCTAAAAAACCATCTATTTTAGTCTTAAATATATTTAAAGTTTCTGCTTCCACTGCTCCCTGGGGCAGTGAATTCCATAAATTAACCACCCTCTGGGTGAAGAAGTTCTTCCTCATCTCAGTTTTAAAAGAGCCCCCCCTTATTCTGCAACTATGTCCCCTAGTTCTAGTTTCCCCGATCATTGGGAACATCCTCGGTGCATCCACCCGATCAAGGCCCCTCACGATCTTATATGTTTCAATGAGATCGCCTCTCATTCTTCTAAACTCCAAAGAGTAGAGTTCCAGCCTACTTAACCTTTCCTCATATGTCAATCCCCTCATTGCAGGAATTAATCTTGTAAACCTTCGCTGCACTGCCTCCAGGGCTAGTACATCCTTTCTTAAGTATGGACCCCAGAACTGTACACAGTATTCCAAATGTGGTCTCACTAATACTGTGTACAGCTGCAGCAAGACCTCCGTGTTTTTATACTCAATCCCCCTAGCAATAAAGGCCAAAACTCCATTGGCCTTCCTGATTGCTTGCTGCACCTGCATACTAACTTTTAGTGATTCATGTACTAATACCCCTAGATCCCTTTGCGTTGCATTACAACGCAGCTCCTCCTCATTTAGAAAATAACTTGCCCTATCATTTTTTTTCCCAAAGTGAATGACTTCACATTTATTAGTATTAAATTTCATCTGCCAAGTTGTTGCCCACTCACCTAGCTTATCTATATCCTTTTGCAGACTCTTCCTATCCTCCTCATCCCCTACTTTTCCTCCCATTTTTGTATCGTCCGCAAATTTTGATATATTACACTTGGTTCCCTCCTCCAAATCATTTATATAAATTGTGAACAACTGGGGTCCCAGCACCGACCCTTGCGGAACCCCGCTAGTTACCGGTTGCCATCCCGAGTATGAACCATTTATCCCCACTCTCTGCTTCCTATTTGTTAGCCAATCCTCTACCCATGCTAATATATTACCCCCAATCCCATAATTTTTTATTTTTAGCAATAGTCTCTTATGTGGCACCTTGTCAAAAGCCTTTTGGAAGTCCAAGTATACCACATCCACCGGTTCCCCTTTATCCACCCGGGTTGTTACTTCCTCAAAGAATTCGAGCAGATTCGTTAAACAGGACTTCCCCTTCACAAAACCATGCTGGTTCTGTCCGATGAAGTCATGTTTATCCAAGTGCCCCATTAGTGTTTCTTTAATAATTGTCTCTAACATTTTACCCACCACCGATGTTAGACTAACCGGTCTATAGTTACCCGCCTTCTGTTTACTTCCTTTTTTAAATATAGGTGTTACATTGGCCATTTTCCAATCCACTGGGACCGTTCCTGCCTCCAGGGAGTTTTGGAAAATTATCACCAATGCATCCACAATCCCCACCGCTATCTCCCTCAAGACCCTTGGATGTAATCCATCAGGCCCAGGGGATTTATCCTCCTTCAGTCTCATTAATTTCCCTAATACCACCTCCTTGGTGATCTTAATAGTATTTAGCTCCTCCATTCCTACCGCCCCCTGTTTATCCAGCGTTGGAATATTTTTTGTGTCTTCTATGGTGAAGACTGATACAAAATACTCGTTTAATGCCTTTGCCATTTCCATGTTCCCCACCAACAACTCTCCAGTCTCACCCTCCAATGGACCAACGTTCACCTTAGCCACCCTTTTTCTTTTTATATAGCTATAAAAACTCTTACTATTAGTTTTTATGTTGTTCGCTAAATTCCTTTCATAGTCTATTTTCCCCGTCTTAATTAATCTCTTAGTTATTTTTTGCTGACCTTTAAATGCTTCCCAATCCTCTACCCTCCCACTATCTCTGGCTACCTTATATGCCCTTGCCTTCAGCCGAATACTATCCTTTATAGTTTTACTGAGCCATGGCTGACTGTTCTTACCCTTACCCCTTTTTTTCTTCATAGGAATAAATTTTTCTTGAAGGTTATACAGTATACCCTTAAACGTACACCACTGCTCATGTACCGTCTTATTCTTGAGTCTGCTATCCCAGTCAACTTTGATCAGCTCAGTCCTCATACCTTCATAATCCCCCTTATTTAGACTAAGCACCCTAGCCTGAGTTTCAACCTGCTCCCCTTCTATTTGAATATGGAATTCGACCATATTGTGGTCACTTGTTCCCAACGAGTCCCTAACTATGACATTTTTAATTAATCCTGCTTCATTACACAGGACCAGATCCAAGATTGCCTCCCCCCTTGTCGGTTCTGTGACATACTGTTCTAGGAACCCGTCTCTAATACATTCTATAAACTCTTCCTCTAGTCTACCCTGCCCAGTTTGGTTTGCCCAATTAATATGAAAATTGAAGTCCCCCATGATTACAGCAGTTCCCTTTTTACATGCGTCAACTATTTGCAGATTTATGTTCTGACTAACAGCGTCACAGCTATTTGGAGGTCTATAAATTACACCCACTAGTGTTTTTTTTCCCCTTATTATTCTCTATCTGTACCCAAGCTGTTTCACTATCCTGATCCTTCAACGCAATATCCTTCCTCTCTATTGCCGTTATTCCCTCCCTTATTAAAAGGGCCACCCCTCCTCCCTTTCTTTCCTGTCTATCTTTCCTAATTGTCGAGTACCCCTCTATATTTAACTCCCAGTCCTGATCCCCTTGCAGCCATGTCTCCGTAATGGCCACGATATCATAACTATATATACTTAATTGCACCGTTAATTCATTTATCTTATTACGAATACTCCGTGCATTTAGATAAAGCACTTTCAGATGATTTTTACTACCCTTCCTTTCCATTTTTGCCCCTTTTACATCTAGAGCTTTATCTTCACACATTCTGTCTCCTGTCACATTTTGACTTTCCGCTTCCCCACTGATACCCTGCTCTATTTCCTCTACCCCTGCCGTTATTACCCCCCTTGATACCTCCCCCCCGCTACTTAGTTTAAAGACCTCTCTACTGCCCTAGTTATATGATTTGCCAGGACCCCAGTCCCAGCACCGTTCAGGTGAAGTCCGTCCTTACAGAACAGATCCCCCCTGTCCCAGTACTGGTGCCAGTGGCCCAAGAAACCAAACCCATTATTCCCACACCAGTCTTTGAGCCACGCATTTAGCTTTCTAATTTTACGTACCCTCGCCGATTTGGCCCGTGGCTCAGGTAGCAATCCGGAGATCAGTACCCTCGAGGTTCTGCTTTTTAATTTATTCCCTAACTGCTCAAACTCCTTCAGCAGATCCTCCTTCCTCGTCCTTCCTATGTCATTGGTCCCCACATGGACCACGACCACTGGATCCTCCCCCTCCCACTGCAAATTTCTCTCCAGCATCGCAGAGATATCCTTAACCCTAGCACCGGGTAGGCAACACAGCCTTCGGGACATGTTCTGCTGGCCGCAGAGAACCTTATCTACCCCCCGAATAATACTATCCCCTATCACTACGGCATTTCTTCTAACTCCCCCCTCTTGAATGGCCTCCTGATCCACGGTGCTGCAGCCAGGTTGCTCATCCCTCCCACAGCCCCTGATCCCGTCCTTACATTGAGTAAGAGCCTCGGTCATGCTCGTCAGGGACAAGGGCTGTGGCTCCTGCCGCATCTCCTCCTGGTTCCCCCTACCTGCCTCGCTTATGGCCACACCTTCCTTTCCTTGCTCACTGCCTACTGAATTAGTTAAACTGGTCGGTGTGACCATCCCCTGGCACAAAACATCCAGGTAATACTCCCCCTCCCTGATGTACCGCAGCGTATGAAGTTGGGTCTCCAGCTCATCAATGCGGAGCTGGAGTTCCTCTAGCCTCAAACACTTACTGCAGCTGTAGGGATCTTCTACATCAATGGTGTCGACAAATTCCCACATCTCGCAGTATTGGCACATCTCCTGACCGCCCATCTTATATAAGTAATTAACTGGTCCTATTTAAGAATCCCCTACTGTATTGATACACCCCTTATTTATATAATCCTACCTCCTATAAATGGGAAAGTACTCACCCCAGCCGTAAATTACCTACTGGTTTGGCTGTCTAGTGGTAATTCCTTCCGCTCTTCCTGTCTGGTCCACTGCTCCCTTGCAGTGCGTGGCAAACCTCTTTGCCTCTGTTAGTCTCTGTTAGTCTCTCGAGTCTCTCGAGCCGCGGTGAGTTCCACCTGCTACAGTAGTGAGTTCCACCAATGGCGATCCATCCTCCACTCAATGGATGACTAGTCCCTGACCAGAAACATCACATTCCGTATCTCCAGAGACGCTGCCCGACCCGCTGAGTTACTCCAGCATTTTGTGTCTATCTTCGGTGTAAACCAGCATCTGCAGTTCCTCTTACGCACCTGTTCACCACTAGTTCTATGATATCCCACACTTTCCTCACCCACACCCGACACACTAGGGCCAAATTACAAAGGCCAGTTGGCCTGCAAACTCGCACGTCCTGGGAATATGAAACCGGAGGAAACGCATAGAGCCACAGTGAGAACGTGCAAACTCCACACAGGCAACGCCCGATGTCTGGATCGAACCCGGTTCTTGAACTGTATCTGCAGAATGGGGAAAGGTGATGTCTTTTGTACCATCCATTCACTTTGACCCTTTGTTGCAAACAGTCGTGTGAGGCCATGTGGCAGCAGTGTGCGATCCAAGTCACCGATGCAATCCAGTACGTGGTGGAGTTTGCCAAGAGGATCAGCGGTTTCATGGACCTGTGTCAGAACGATCAGATCATCCTCCTTAAAGCAGGTAGATACTAAACCCACTCCATCACTCTTAAGAAGCAGGTAACATGGGCACCTCCGCAGAATCTTTCAAGTCCCAGTGAACAAAGCTAATGGCATGTTGGGCTTCATAACGAGAGGATTTGCGTATCGGAGCAAAGAGGTCCTTCTACAGTTGTACCAGGCCCTGGTGAGACCATACCTGGAGTATTGTGTGCAGTTTTGGTCTCCTAATTTGAGGAAGGACATTCGTGCTATTGAGGGAATGCAGCATAGGTTCACCAGGTTAATTCTCGGGATGGCGGGACTGGAAATATGATGACACAATGGAACGACTGGGCTTGTATTCACTGGAATTTAGAAGGATGAGAGGCGATCTTATAGAAACATATAAAACTATTATGGGATTGGACATGATAGATGCAGGAAACATGTTCCCAATGTTGGGGGAGTCTAGAACCAGGGGCCACAGTTTAAGAATAAGGGGTAGGCCATTTAGAACTGAGCTGAGGAAAAACATTTTCACCCAGAGAGTTGTGAATTTGTGGAATGTTCTGCCACAGAAAGCAGTAAAGGCCAATTCACTGGGTGAACTTAAAAGAGTTAGATAGAGCTCTAGGGGCTAGCGGAATCGAGGCATATGGGGAGAAGGCAGGAATGATTGTAGATGATCAGCCTTGATCACATTGTTTGCGGTGCTGGCTCCAAGGGCCAAATGGCCTCCTCCTGCACCTATTTTCCAAAAAAAAGATAAGTAATCAATACAATCTACCCTGGTTATTAAACACCTCTTTATAACAGATTTCAGTTACAGTTGTCTGTTCATGCTGGTAGTTAGCGGGTGGTGCACTGAAGCTTCAGATATTCTGAAGTGTTTTGTTTGTACGTATATGGAGTGTTTGTTTACTCGTTTGACTTCCTGTCTATTTAGCAGTTCTGGAGCTGCCGCGTAATCGGAGATGGTGCTGAGCGTTCCTTGTCACTTCATGTCAATAGCTGTTAGTCAGCGGGTCGGGGGGGGGGGGGCGAGAGAGCGAGTAGGTAAGCAATCTTGCAGAGCATTGCATTGGGCATGCAACAAAGCGGGCGGGTGGATGCGGAAGCACTGCGCTCCTCTGCTCCTCCGCCATCTTGGCAACTCCTAGCCTCGGCCACCTGGTAACGGCGCAAAGCTCCCATTGTCGTCGTCCCCCCCCCCAGCCCGCGTTTCCGCCAGGTTACCCAATGACCTGGCGCGGCACGGCAGGAGTGGAGAGAGCGAGCGGCAAGGATTATTAAGAGTCACATGTGGGATCTGTGGCTCTGCCGTTCCCTGGCTGCGAATCTCTCCCCCCCCCCCCCCCCCTCCCCCGGTTCAACCCCCCACTCACGAGTGGGGAGAGGTACCCTCAGTGGCGCAGTGGTAGAGTTGCTGCTTTATAGCGCCAGAGACCCTGGTTCAATCCTGACTACGGGTGCTGTCTGTACAGACTTTGTACATTCTCCAAGTGACCACGTGGGTTTTCTCTGGGTGCTCCGGTTTCCTCCCACACTCCAAAGATGTACAGATTTGTAGGTTAATTGGTTTCCATTAATTGGGCTAGTAAAATGTCCCTAGTGTGTGTAGGATAGTTTACACAGGGTGATCGCTGGTCGGCGCAGATTCGGTGGGACGAAGAGCCTGTTTTCGCGCTGTATCTCTAAACTAAATTAGACTGTGGATCAAAGTTGTAAGAGTGGACACTTCTCATGGAGATGTAGTCATTCCGCTTATTACATTTACTGACTTGTGAAATATTCTATAGATGTGGTTTAAGAGGAGAACTTATGTTGTGAAAAACCAGTGTAGCTGCATGGCTTCTTTTGAAAAGTTGCACAATAACATTTGACATTTAATTTTAAAATTAAAAAGATTTTTGCAACTGTGCTGTACACGAGTTGTGATGCTGGTCGTACCTGGCCCGGCGACTCTATTTAACCCGTATCCCCACGGCCACCGCTGCCACATTCTGCACCACTGTTCAGCCCAGCACCTATTTTTATCGCAGAATAAATCCCGCATGTGGATAGTGAGCGACAATGGATAATCTGGCTGGATTTCTTGCCCGCTTTATAACCAAGGCCCACAAGCTGTTACAGTGGTGCTTTGTGGAGCTAAGCAGATCGCTGCATCTCACAAGCACTCGACCATTTATACTTCACTCCTAAACATTTTAAGTAGTGTATTGATCTACTAATTACAGCAGCGGCAAAGCGCATTGAAGACGTTGTGAATTTGATGGAACAAGCTCAAATAGAGCGATCCAATCAAACAGAGTTTGTTTCCCAGGTACACAAAATTGCTGGAGGAACTCAGCGGGTGCAGCAGCATCTATGGAGCGAAGGAAATAGGCGACGTTTCGGGCCGAAACCCTTCTTCAGACTGATAGGGGGTGGGGAAAGAGAGAAGGACAAAGGGAGGAGGAGGAGGAGCCCGAGGGCGGGCGGATGGGAGGAGACAGCTAGAGGGTGAAGGAAGGGGAGGGGGGGAGGGGACAGCACGGGCTAGCCAAATTGGGAGAATTCAATGTTGATGCCAAGGGGACGCAAGGACCCCAGACGGAATATGAGGTGCTGTTCCTCCAATTTCCGCTGGTGCTCACTCTGGCAATGGAGGAGACCCAGGACAGAGAGGTCGGATTGGGAATGGGAGGGGGAGTTGAAGTGCTGAGCCACCGGGAGGTCAGGTAGGTTATTGCGGACTGAGCGGAGGTGTTCGGCGAAACGGTCGCCCAACCTACGCTTGGTCTCACCGATGTAAATCAGCTGACATCTAGAGCAGCGGATGCAGTAGATGAGGTTGGAGGAGATACAGGTGAACCTTTGTCGCACCTGGAACGACTGCTTGGGACCTTGAATGGAGTCGAGGGGGGAGGTGAAGGGACAGGTGTTGCATTTCTTGCGGTTGCAACGGAAAGTGCCCGGGGAGGGGGTGGTGCGGGAGGGAAGTGAAGAATTGACGAGGGAGTTGCGGAGGGAGCGGTCTTTGCGGAAGGCAGACATGGGGGGAGATGGGAAGATGTGGCGAGTGGTGGGGTCACGTTGGAGGTGGCGGAAATGGCGGAGGATTATGTGTTGTATTTGCCGGCTGGTGGGGTGAAAGGTGAGGACCAGAGGGACTCTGCCCTTGTTGCGTGTGCGGGGATGGGGAGAGAGAGCAGTGTTACGGGGTATGGATGAGACCCTGGTGTGAGCCTCATCTATGGTGGCGGCGGGGAATCCCCGTTCCCTGAAGAACGAGGACATTTCCGATGCCCTAGTATGAAATGTCTCATCCTGGGAACAGATGCGGCGTAGGCGGAGGAATTGGGAGTAGGGGATGGAGTCTTTACAGGGGGCAGGCGACGTTTCGGGCCGAAACCCTTCTTCAGACTGATAGGGGGTGGGGAAATTGTTTCCCATTCCCTTTGCTGTTTGAGCGTCTGCTTCAATTTTACTCGCAAGTTTGCTTCAACTCTGGTGTGTCCATAACCTGGTCTAAGCATCCAGTGCGTGTCAAATATTTTCCTTTAGCTCATCTATCCATAAACCAGAATCTAAGCCCGCCTCTTCACTTTTGTCCTCTTAGAATTATTTTAATAATTTGGGCAGCACAGTGGCGCTGCAGTAGAGTTGCTGTCTAACAGCGCCAGAGACCTGGGTTTGATCCTGACCATAGGTGCTGTCTGTACAGAGTTTGTACGTTCTCATTGTGACCTCGTGGGTTTTCTCCAGGTGCTCCCGTTTCATCCCATACTAAATACGTACAGTGTTGTAGGTTAATTGGCTTTAGTAAAATTGTTAATCGTCCCTAATGTGTAGGATAGTGATCGTGATTGATGGTCGGTGTGGACTCGGTGGGCCGAAGGGCCTGTTTCCGCACTGTATCTCTAACGTCTAACTGTAATGATAGATTTTTCCCATCCTTTTCACTTAATCCTGCCATTGCCTTCCTCCAGGTAACCAGAAACAGTCATCGTAGAGCCATTCACTATTGAAACAGGCCCTTCAGCCCACTGTCCATGCTATCCACTGAGTACCATCTATACTAATACAATTTTCCTGCACTTGCCCTTAGCTTTCAATGACCCATCTTCAGACTGAACAAAATCTGAAGGGTCCCGACCAGAAACGTCACCCATCATTTTTCTGCAGAGATGCTGCCTGAGCTACTCCAGCACTTTGTGTCTATCTTTGGTATAAAGCCGCATTTACAGTTCATTATTTCTACATGATGTAAACATAGTATTCTGTAAAGACCATAATAAACAACATTCTTTACTCCTAAACTTACAAATACAAGATGTCCATGAAATATTTTAGTTTGGTTTGGAGATACAGCCCGGAAACAGGCCATCGGCCTACTGGGTCCGCACTGACCAGCGATCCCTATACACTCGCTCTATCCCACATCCTAAGGACCATTTTCAATTATTTTTATTGAAGCCAATTAACCTACAAACCTGTACGTCTGGAGTGTGGAAGGAAACCAGAGCACCTGGTGAAAACCCACACTGTCATGGGGAGATCGTACAGACAGCGCCCTCTGGTCGGGATCGAACCCAGGTGTCTGGCGGTGTGAGACAGCAACTCTACCGCTGCGTCATTGTGCCGCTCTTGTTTGGAGTTGAACTGCGCTAATTTTATGACATTAGATTCACTGGTTGGACAAGTCTGCCCAACAAGTAGACTGTATAATAATGGAGATAGAGGATTGTTCTCCTTTTAATATAGGAGCGATCCTTCTCTCCCCGATAAAATTGAATAATACAATATACAAGAAAAATCCAATTATTCATAGTACAATACGAATTTGGAAACAAATAAAATTAACTCTCAAATTAAGAAATCCTTCGCTTCTCTCTCCAATAGTTAATAATCTGTCGTTTAAACCATCTATTATTGATAAAACGTTTACCCATTGGGAAAGAATAGGAATTAAAACGCTTGGAGACATGTATGAAATGGGAAACCTTTTATCATTTCAACAATTACAATTAAAATACAACCTGAAAAGTAATCAATATTTTAAATACCTTCAAATCCGAGATTACTTGAAAAAACACACACAAGAATATCAAACTTTAACCTCAGATCTATTAGATGAAGGAATGAACAGAAAGGCGGAATCAATTAATGTAATATCATATTTGTAAAACATCATTCTAAATATAGAAATACCATCGTCAGATGCAATTAGAATGGACTGGGAACAAGAACTATCTATAAAAATTTCGAAAGACATGGGAAAAATACTTGCTATACGTACATAAATGTTCGATTAATGTAAGACATAACTTAATTCAATTTAAAATTTTACATAGATTATATTACTCGAAAACTAAACTGAATAAAATGTTTCCAATTGTTTCCCCCATCTGATAAATGCTTATCTCAAGATGCTACTATAGTACACTCTTTTGTCTCTTGCATAAAACTTCATAAATTTTGGAATGACATTTTTGGAATCTTCACAAAATTATTTAAAATAAAATTGAACCCCAATACAGAACTGATTATTTTCGGATCAATGGAAGACGGCTGTAAGCTGACTTCGTTCCAAAAGTGTCTCTTTAATTATGGCTTAATAACAGCAAAAAAACTTATACTTAAATTCTGGAAAAATGCACCCACACTGACGCTCAAAATCTGGATTTCAAATATGTCTGAAATGTTACATCTCGAAGATATGAGATTCGTCCTATCAGGCACATCAGACCAATTCTAAAAGATTCTCCCTTTATCGACTTATTACAAGCATATGGTGCAACACAACCTTAGAAATTAACTCTTTCAGAACCGGGTGAGGGGTGGGTAAAGATACGAAGCATTTCTTTTTTTTCTCTTCTCTATTTTTTTTTTTTGTTTCATCTCTCCCTTTTGTTTTTTTCTCTCGGGCTTTACATCTTTATGGGCTCTTTCTCTCAAATTTTTCATGAACTATCAATATCACTACTTTATTTAATATTCTCTTTCTCTCATTTTCTTGCTTTTGCTACTTTTTTTACTACTAAATTTAAAACAAAGTTGTACATGAAATGTATTATGCTTTATATTATTGTACATTGCTTCTAATAAAAATATTTAAAAAAAAAAAAATTATGACATGAGTAAACAGATTTTTGTCGTCTTATCTTAGGTTGCCTTGAGGTGTTGTTAGTGCGAATGTGCCGGGCATACAACCCAATGAACAACACGTTGTTTTTCGAAGGGAAGTACGGCAGCACACAGATCTTCAAGTCCTTGGGTAAGATTGCGGAATAAAGATCGGGTGTCTGAAGGAAATGCACTCTGGCAACAAAGCTCATGTTAGGAGCAGAATTAGGCCATTCAGCCCATCAAGTCTACTCCGCCATTCAATCATGGCTGATCCATCTTTCCCTCGCAACCCCTTTCGTCTGCCTTCTCCCCATAAGCCCTTGACACCCGTACTAATCCAAATTCTGTCCTACTCCACCGTAAAAATATCCATTGACTTGGTCTCCACAGCCTTCTGTGGCAATGATGTCCACTGATTCACCACCTCGGACTAATAATCCCTCATACTAGTCTAGAAGCATGTTCACCTGCCTGCATCTGTTTTATAAAGATGATAAACTGTCTCCTGATGTTTTTTAGAATCTATTTTCTGTTTAATCTCTGCCCACATGTTTCAGCGACTGTCTGAGAGTATTGCGTATAGAAGTTGGCGGATAATCTTGCAGTTGTGTAAGACGTAGGTGAAGCCGCATTTAGAGGATTGTGTTCAGTTCTTGGCACCATGTTAGGGGAAAGATGTTGTTAATTTGGAAAGGGTACAGAGCAGATTTACGAGGATGTTGCCAGGACTCGAGGGTGTGAGCTATAGAGAGATGTTGGGCAGGCTGGATCTCTATTCCTTGAAGTGCAAGTGGATGAAGGACGATCTTATGGAGGTGTATAAAATCATGAGAGGAATAGATCGGGTAAACGCACAGTCTCTAGCCCAGAGTAGGGGAATCGAGAACCAGAGGATATAGGTTTAAGGTGAAGAGGAAAAGATTTAATAGGAATCTAAAGGGTAATTTTTTTCACACAATGTGTGATGGATTTATGGAATGAGCTACCAGAGGAGGTAGTTGAGGCAAGGACTATCACAACATTTAACAAATATTTAGACAGGTACATGGATAGGACAGGTTTAGAGGGATATGAGCCAAACGCGGGCAGGTGGGTCTAGTATAGATGGGACATGTTGGTCGATGTGGGCAAGTTGGGCCGAAGGGCCTGTTTCCACACAGTATGACTATGACTGGATTTACAAGAGTTGTCATTTCTTCTTTCCCTCAGGTTGTGACGATTTTATCAGCGTTGTATTTGAATTTGCTAAAGGCTTGTGCTGCCTGCATTTAACGGAGGAAGAGATTGCGTTGTTCACAGCTGGCATCTTGTTGTCACCAGGTGGGTACACTAAATATTTCTGCATCGTTGTAGGAGATGCAGTAAATGTTGGTCACATCTTATTCATAACGAGAGAGATACAAAATGCTGGAGTTACTCAACGGATCAGGCAGATCTTTGGAGAGAAGGAATAGGTGATTTTTCGTGTTGAGACCCTTCAGACTGAATGAATGAATGAATAAATTTATTGGCCAAGTATTCACATACAAGGAATTTGCCTTGGTGCTCCGCCCGCAAGTGACAACGTCATACAGTGACAGTTAGGAAAGACATATAAAACATTAAACATTAATAATAAAACATTATTGATTAAACATGTGAATTAAGTAAAATACCAGAGCAAAAGGAGGCTACAGATTTTTATACATTTTGGTTTCACCATGTAGAAATTACAGCTGTGTTTATACATGGTTCCCCCCCCCATTTCAAGGCACCATAATGTTTGGGACACATGGCTTCACAGGTGTTTGTAATTGCTCAGGTGTGTTTAATTGCCTCCTTAATGCAGGTATAAGAGAGCTCTCAGCACCTAATCTTTCCTCCAATCTTTCCATCACCTTTGGGAACTTTTATTGCTGTTTATCACCATGGGACCAAAGTTGTATCAATGAAAGTCAAAGAAACCATTATGAGACCGAGAAACAAGAACCAGAGACATCAGGCAAACCTTAGGCTTACCAAAATCAACTGTTTGGAACATCATTAAGAAGAAAGAGAGCAATGGTGAGCTTATTAATCGCAAAAGGACTGGCAGGCCATGGAAGACCTCCACAGCTGATGACAGAGAATTCTTTCTATAATAAAGAAAAATCCCCAAACACCTGTCTGACAGATCAGAAACACTCTTCAGGAGTCAGGTGTGGATTTGTCAATGGCCACCGTCTGCAGAAGACTTCATGATAGAAATACAAAGGCTACACTGCAAGATGCAAACCACTTTTTAGCCGTGAAAAATAGGATGGCCAGGTTACAGTTTGCCAAGAAGTACTTAAAAGACCAACCACAGTTTTGGAAAAAGGTCTTGTGGACAGATGAGATGAAGATTAGCTTGTATCAGAGTGATGGCAAGAGCAAAGTATGGGGGAGAGAAGGAACTGCCCAAGATCCAAAGCATACCACTTCATCTGTGAAACACGGTGGTGGGGGTGTTATGGCCTGGGCATGTATGGCTGCTGAAGGTACTGGCTCGCTCATCTTCATTGATGATACAACTGCTGATGGTAGTAGCTTAATGAAATCAGAAGTGTATAGACACATCCTATCTGCTTAAGTTCAAACAAATACCTCCAAACCCATTAGCCGGCGGTTCATTCTACAGCAAGACAATGATCCCAAATATACTGCTAAAGCAACAAAAGAGTTTTTCAAAGCTAAATAATGGTCAATTCTTGAGTGGCCGTCAATCACCCGATCTGAATGCAATTGAGCACGCCTTTTATATGCTGACGAGAAAACTGAAGGGGGCTAGCACCCAAAACAAGCATAAGCTAAAGATGTCTGAATTACAGACAATAGACAATGGGTGCATGAGTAGGCCATTCAGCCCTTCAAGTCAGCACCGCCATTCACTCTGTGATCATGGCTGATCATCCACAATCAGTACCTCGCTCCTGCCTTCTCCCCATATCCCTTGACTCCACTATCTTTAAGAGCTCTATGTAACTCTCTTGAAGGCCTCCGGAGAATTGGCCTCCACTGCCTTCTGAGGCAGAGAGGCATGGCATTAGCAGAGAAGGCTCGCAGAAACTGGTGATGTCCATGAATCGCAGACTTCAAGCAGTCATTGCTTGCAAATGATATGCAACAAAATACTAAACATGACTACTTTCATTTACATAACATTGCTGTGTCCCAAACATTATGGTGCCCTGAAATGGGGGGACTATGTATAAACACTGCTGTAATTTCTACATGGTGAAACCAAAATGCATAAAAATGGCCTTAATTAAAATCTGACAACGTGCACTTTAACCACATGTGATTTTTATTTTTATTACAAATCACAAATTGTGGAGTACAGAGACAAATAAATAAATGATGGTTCTTTGTCCCAAACATTATAGAGGGCACTTGAAGTTTGCAGTTCCTAACTGCACATTACTTTATAAGGAGTTTGATTGTGAGCCAAGTGTAGGGATCCATTTGTTCAATGCCAACTCTTAGGCCCCTTTCCATGGTTCCTCATTTGATCTATGTCACCTAAACCTGTAGAGCAAACTTGTTTGAAATTCAGTGACTGAAAGGCTCCAGTTTCATTTTGATTCAATTTAATTGAACAGGAAGAATGTAAGTCCCATCTACACTAGTCTCACCTGCCTGCATTTGGCCCATATTCTTCTAAACCTGTCCTATCCATGTACTGTCTAAATGTTTTGTTAAACATTGTGAAAATACCTACCTCAACTAAGTCCTCTGGCAGCTCGTTCCATATACCCACCACCCTTTGTGTGGAAAAAGTTACTCCTCGAGTTCCTATTAAATCCCCCCCCCAACCCCATGTCCTCTGGTTCTCGATTCCCCTCCTCTGGGCAGGAGACTCTGCGTCTACCCGATCAATTCCTCTCATGATTCTGTACAGACTGATGGGCGTCATTTTGTGTCGGACCTCTTCTTTAATCCTGTCCCGAAACGTCATCTATCCATGTTCTCCAGAGATGCTGCCTGACCTGCTGAGTTATTCCAGCATTTTGTGTCACTACTTGGTATAAAGCAGCATCGGCTGTTCTTTCATGGTTTAATCATGGCTGATCTCCGCGCTCTTTATGACTCTCGTTACCTGATGGTTTTGTAAACTGAACTGAGCTGATTGATTGAAAGATACAACATGGAAACCAGCCCTTTGGCCCATCGAGTCCATGCCTGCCACTCGTCCACACTAGTTCTATGTAATCCCACTTCCTTATCCAGTCCATGCACATTTTGTCGATCCCTCAAACCAAACTTTTTAAAAAAGGGAAAAAATGAGGGAAATAGAAACAGATGGCACAATGGCACAGCTGTAGAGTTGCTGCCACACAATGCTAAAGACCCAGGTTCAATCCTGACTACGGGTGCTGTCTATATGAAGTTTCTAAATTTTCCCCACAACTGCGTGGGTTTTCCCCGGGTGCTCCGGTTTCCTCCCACACTCCAAAGACGTGCAGGTTTGTAGGATAATTGGCTTTGGTAAAGATTGTAACTTGTCCCTACTGTGTAGGATAGTGCTAGTGTACTGGGCGGTCGCTGGTCGGCGCGGACTCGGTGGGCCGATGGGCCTGTTTTCTTGTTGTCACTCGAACAATATTTCACCCCTCTCTTTAAGATCGACCATGGCTCACAGAAGCCAGAAAAGTTAAGAAGCTACAGGACAAGATTTATGAGGCATTGCAACACGTCATTCAAAAGAATCAACGGGACGATGACAAGTTATCAAAGGTAAAGAACTATGTATCAACTTGGCTGTAAGATGGAAAGTTATTTTTGGGGAAAATAAATATAAACACAGAAATGAGGGCAGCACAGTGGGGCAGAGTTGTTGCCTTCCTGCGCCAGAGATCCGAGTTCGATCCTGACCAAGGGTGCTGTCTGTATGGAGTTTGTACGTTCTCCCCGTGACCTGCGTTGGTATTCTCTGGGAGCTCCAGATTCCTACCAAAGCCCAATGACGTGCAGGTTTGTAGGCTAATTGGGTTGTTGAAATTGTAAATTGTCTGTAGTGTGTGTAGGATAGCGTTAGTGTGCGGGGATCGCTGGTCGGTGTGGACCGAAGGACCTGTTTCGGCTCTGTATCTCTAAATTAAACTAAACTATGCCTCATACAACTTGTGTTCACAACATGGCACACTTCGATAATGCTATTCTCGGTTAAAAACTTGAATTTCTACCTATGATTGGTGAGGTAAAAGATTTTGGGGAAACTCTTTCTGTTCCCTCTCAACTGATTGCAGTCTCTCTGATGTTTCCACTCATCAGTTAGTCTAGCACCAGGGGGCACGGCCTCAGAATGAAAGGACATAACATTAGAAAAGAGATGGGGAGGAATTTTTTCAGTCAGAGGGTGGTGAACCTGTGGAATTCGTTGTCACAGACTGCTGTGGAAGCCAAGTCAGTGGGTGTTTTTGAAGCAGAGATTTGTAAGAGAGTCAGGAGCTATGGGGAGAAGGCAGGGGATTGGGTTTAAGAGGGAAAGATAGATCAGCCATGATTGAACGGCGGAGTAGACTCGATGGGCCGAATGGCTGATTGTGCTCCGATGACTTTGGAACTTATGAACTCTTCCCTTCCTCCACCACAGCTGATATCCAAGTCATCGGTGCTGAAGTCGGTTTGCAACCTTCACGTGGACAAGCTGCAGCTGTTCAAGTTGCTGCACCCACAAACGGTGCACAACTTCCCGCCACTCTACAAGGAAGTGTTCAGCACGGAAATGCAGTATCCTGACTCCACCAACAGCTAAACGCGGCGTTCCCAAAGTGGGAAATGGACGGGCTGTAAACTCCTCCATCCCCCAGTGGCAATAGCCCGAGAATGAATGTACTGCACTCCATCTTGTTTCACCGTCACAGTCGAACGAATGTAAATAACCAGACACTGAGTAGTGGAAATACTGACTTTTGTGCATGGCAATTAAAATCAACTCCATTGTGATCATGGACCCGAATGCAACATTACAAGACTCTCCCTCCAAGGTTCTTTATATAAAATCTGTTTTGTTTTTTTCCATCAGTTTAAAAGAAAGAGCAGCAAATTAAAGGAATATAGATAGTATTTTATCTGTAATGTAAACCTATATATGTTATTAAGTTGGTTTCTTTTTACACAAAAGCTCGGTGACTTCAGACTTGTTCTTGTTGAGATTGGATTTTTCTTTCTCCCGAACGTTTCTTCAGCATGACGGCATCGAGAAGATTTGAGAAAGTGTGGGTCAAAGTCCCTTGCAATTGGCATCCAACACTGCTGCAGATAACGATTTTTTTTTTTAAACTCTGAAATCCTATACATATAAATGTCTATATGTTGATATTACTGCTTTATATCTTTAGGCTATGGTCGATAAGATGCCTGCATGTAATAATAGCTCAAACCTATGGTACCTATTCAAACTCTGATTGTGCTGGTGGACAATAGTCACAGCTTAGCTACGCATTTACATTTATCCCCAGGACAAAAATCTGGTGTTTTCCCACAAAGTGGCCTGAAGGTGCGGCTTGTGCAGAAAATGCACATTAGACATTTTTTTGTTTAAAGGTTCACAGTTTTGATCTTTAACTAACAGCAGGCCAGCATTTTTTTAACCAGCCTGTGCAGATCTGAAGAACCCAATTTACAAGATTGGACCTGGGCAGATGCAACCAAAAAGGGTTTATCTGTCCCTTCTGCAAAATGGCCACAGTTAGCAGAAAAATA
This sequence comes from Amblyraja radiata, assembly GCF_010909765.2. Taxonomy (NCBI): domain Eukaryota; kingdom Metazoa; phylum Chordata; class Chondrichthyes; order Rajiformes; family Rajidae; genus Amblyraja; species Amblyraja radiata. Next base: position 3,202,523 of record NC_045984.1, read on the forward strand.
ACATCAGTGAGCCTGCACTGTATAAGAATGAGGTGCTATTTGCCCACAGACTTCTCACTCTGAAAACCAATTTGTTGAACGAACTACTGGTCAAAAAAGACGTGATGTTAAATGGTTTATCCAAACTCCATAGCCACCCTTTAAAATTAATAACGCATTTTGTACCCCTTTGGAAGTTCTTATCAGCCGTTCCCATCAAAAGTTAAATCGGATTAGTTGATTGTCAGTAAGGAGGATGCAATGAAATTCCTTATTGAAAAGGAGCTCTGAGTAAATAATACAGATACAGAAGTGATGAGTTATGTGGCGAGTGTAAAGGTTGTGTGGTGCGAGATTGTTGTGCAAAGTGCAGTTAGTGCAACAGGATAATGGAATAAGTGAATGAGGTGGAGTTCAGAATGTGAGACAGCACCTTGGGGAAGGGGAAGGGGGTGTATGAAAGAGGTGATTGGTTCAGGATGGACACACAATGCTGGAGCAACTCAGCGGGTCAGGCAGCATCTCCAGAGAGTAGGAAGAGGTGACGTTTCAGGTTGAGACCCTTCTGGAGGAGTCGGATAGCAGAGGGGAAGAAGCCGTAGTTAAGTCTGGTTGTCCGAGCTTCCCAGCTGTTGTATCTTCATCACAGAGGGCAGAAAAGGGGGAAAAGGGCCAGGAGTATCCAAATCCTAAAATAGTTTCTGAATATTATTTACTCATCGGTATCTTTTACTGAAATGATCATCACTGCTTAATTTGTTTCTGACCAGTAGCTGTAACTAACACGTTCTAAATCATTACACTTCTACTGTCGTTATGCGCTCCATTCCATGTACCAGGGAGGAGAAACTGTTCGACGTCCTTGCCTTGTGTCAAAGAGCAAGCTTTTATAAGTATATATTTAATTTTGCGTAGCGAGTAATCTAATTTCTCCATTACAGGTGTCCTATAAGGGAATATAGTCATAGAATAATATATAACATACAAAATAAATTATTTATTAACTTAATCGTGGTTTGGAACTTTACACACAGTGGGTCTTTTCATTTAAAATACCATTTGAAACTGGGGAAGAATAATAATTTGTTTTTAATTCAAACAGGGAGGAAGCTGCAATCATGTGATACAAGTCCAGGTTGAGCACAGTTGAGGAAGTCCATAGGAAGTTACTTGTGCACTGGAAGTTAGTTGAAGCAGGAGTTATAAATCCCCAAAAAACAGATTGCTGCACTGAGACATAAAGAGGAAGCACTCCGTACTTCACCTGAGGGACATTCCTGACCTGATGACTATGGTCTCTCAGTGGCTCTGTAAATGGACACAGTTCATTTACCTTTAGAATGGAGCCGAGGAGCAATTTCTTAGTTGGCGGGTGGTGTGCCACTGAAAGCTGCGGAGGCCAAATCAATGGATATTTTTAAGGTGGAGATTGGTAAATTCTGGGTTGGTGCGGGTGTCAGGGGTTATGGGGAGAAGGCAGGAGAATGGGGTTGAGGGAAAGATTGATCAGCCATGATTGAATGGCAGAGTAGACTTGATGGGCCAAATGGCCTAACTCTGCTGCTAGACATTATTAACTGTGAGACTAGGTCCAGGCAGTCTAGATTTGACGTGATTGTTTAAAATCAATCCCCTGGACTTGAGGGTGAATAATCGCAACTTGACTGCTGTCTACTGAATGCCTTGGATAGATACAAAATACTGGAGTAACTGGGTCCGGCAGCATCCCCGGAGAAGATGAATAGGACCCTTCTTCAGACTGATTGCAAGAATGGGAGGAAAGAAAGCTCTAAGTGTCCTGAATGCCTTGGTGTGAGTGGACCCTTGCAGAGTCCACTGGGCGCAGGCTCAGACACATAGAAGGCTCTTTTTAAGCAAAGTAGCAGAGAGCCTTCAGAGCAGCGGAGTCTTTGGTCTGACAACAGAGCGGGATGGAGGAGAAGAAGAGTAAAGGACAAAAGTGGGAAAAGTTGAGACGCGACGGAACGGTGGAAGTGAATAGCACATGGTCTAATCGGCATTTCTGACCCCCTTGTCTTCTCCAGTGCAAGAACTAATTGGAACATATTGGCAGAGTACAGGCATGGAAACCCAGAGGGTGATTCTGCCTTTTAAGTGGGGAGCGAATATTTAAAAAAAACTTATGAAACAACAAAGTATTATTTTCTTGCAAATTTGGACATGGGTACGTGAAGGATCCGTTTGTTGAATTCCAGATTTTAAGCACTTTCTTCTTTGTTTTATATGAGGAAAAAAAAAGAGATTTCTTTATGAAATATTCATTAGATATAGCTGTGCTTTAGATCTTCTGGTGCATTGATGTGTCTTATATATTCGTTTCAACACCTGCAGCGCAGGATACGGCCTGCTCGGAAACAGAAGGATATAATTAGTCTGTATTTTGCATATCTGCTTGGCAAAAATTGTATTCAAAGATATTCTGCTGGGATTCAAAAGCAGATTCATTCCTTATAGGATGCGTTTTGGCTCCTGCTATACGGTAGCATCTCACACCACTTTAAAAAGAAAATTTAAACTTACACTGTATTATTTTTGTCAATGTTGTGGACAAAATGAAATGAATGAGCACCCAGCTATTTTTCCTCTTTCGATATGGTGAAACCCGCTTTCTCTGGCACATTTATTGACAAAATATTTGTTACCTAGTTTAGAAAGTAATTTTGATGTTTATTGCTCTGTATCGTTAAACTGTAATTCTATTTTTTTTAAGAAAAAAGAATGAAATACTTATATAAATGTAAGATGAGAAGAATAGAAAGATTTTTTTAAAAGCCTTATCTGGATTTCAATGACAAACAAATTCTTATTTTAATATATTGTGAATTTAAGAATGATTGGGATAGCAATTAGTGATTCTATTCTAGATGCATAATGTAAAGGATGTGTATATGAACCATAATAAAATTATATATTATATGAACATGGGGAGTTATTAAATGTGTAAGAAGGGACTGCCGATGCTGGTTGAAACCGAAGATAGACACAAAACGCTGAAGTAACTCGGGGACAGGCAGCATCTCTGGAGGGAAGGAATGGGGGCTTTTCGGGTTGAGACCAAGAAGGGTTGAGACCCGAAACGTCATCCATTCCTTCCCTCCAGAGATGCTGCCTGTCCTGCTGAGTTACTCCAGCTTTTAGTGTCGTCGGGAGTTATTAAATGCTTTAGTTTCACTTTCGTACACAGCATGACAAGTATTGCAATGGGTCTGATGTTATAAATTGGGCAAAGTAGTCAGGACGGCATGGTGGCACAGCGGTAGAATTGCTGCCTAATGCCCCTGTCCCACTTAGGAAACCTGAACAGAAACCTCTGGAGACTTTGCGCCCCACCCAAGGTTTCCGTGCGGTTCCCGAAGCTTTTTGTCAGTCTCCCTACCTGCTTCCACTACCTGCAACCTCTGGGAACCGCACGGAAACCTTGGGTGGGGTGCAAAGTCTCCAGAGGTTTCCGTTCAGGTTTCCTAAGTGGGACATGGGCTTTACAGCGCCAGGATCCCGAGTTCAATCCTGACCACGGGTGCTGTCTGTATGGAGTTTGTATGAGCTCCCCGTGACCAGCGTGGGTTTTCTCCGGGATCTCCGGTTTCCTCCCACACTTCAAAGTGTTTGTAGGTTAATTGGCTTGGTAACATTGTAAATTGTCCCTACTGTGTGTAGGATAGGGTTAGTGTGGGGATCGCTGGTTGGTGCGGACTCAGTGGGCCGAAGAACCTGTATCCACGCAGTATCTCTAAACAGCTGCAGCTGAGAGCTATCTGACAAGGTTGTAAAAGTTTAAAGGCGTCTGTTTGTTTGTTAGTGACATAAGAGTGGTTGTAGGGACAAGGAACAGCAGATGCTGGTTTACTAGACTAGTGTTAGAGTAACTCAGCGGCTCATGCAGTATCCTTGGAAAACATGGACAGGTGACGTTTTGGGCCAGTCCCTTCAGGCTGATTTTGAGGTTGGAGCAGGAACAAGCTGGCAGTGAGGAGAGGCAGGACAAAGCCTGGCAAGTATGAGATGGATAGGCACAAGGTGCTGGAGTCACTCAGCAGGTCAGGCAGCATCTCTGGAGGAAAAAAAGGATGGTTCTGAAGAAGGGTCCTGACCTGCAACGTCACCCATCCTTTTTTTTTTCTTATAAATTGGCCCGAGTGTCAGTGCGCGGGGATAGCTGGTCGGTGGGCCGAATGGCCTGTTTCCGAGCTGCACCTCTCAATAATCCTGGCAACGTGCTGCTAAATTATCTGCACACTTTCCAGCGTGAGATAAGGCAAGGAGGAAGCGGGGCCATGGTATTGGATGGGAACGGGAGAACCAGGGAAAATGGGGAAAAAAACCAATTCTAACTGGAAAGAAGTTGTAAATGTTATACAAGTGCAGTTTGAACACCCTCAGAAAGTTGCTTGTGCACTGGATGTCAGATGAATCGGGAGGTATAAATGCATAAATCTGATTCCTGCATACGACATGATAGAATTTTATTTATCCCAGGAGGGAAATTGATCTGCCAACAGTCATGAAACACAAAATACATGAAACATGAAATTAAAGTGACGAGTGGAAAGGATTGGGAATGTGTAAAGAATGGGAACTCAGTGGGTCAGGCAGCATTTCTGGGGGAAAAAAGGAATAGTTGACGATTGGAGCCAAGACCTTTTTAAGATAGGGCATGTGGGTCGGCATGGAGAAATGGGGCTGAAGGGCCTGTTCCCAAGCTGTACTGATTCTATGAATCTACTATAACAACATTTAAAATACACTTGGACAGGTACGTGGATCGAAAAGGTTTAGAGGGATATCAGCTAAATGCAGGCAGGTGGTTCTCGCGTAGTTAGGGCATCGTGATCAACATGGACAAGGTGGGCTGAAGGGTCTGTTATTATGTTATATGAATATGACTTTACAGTACAGGAATAGGACCTTCTAACCAAAATGTCCTAGTGGCCTGGGGAAAGCAACCAACTAGTGTGATGTAGAGCATGGAGCAGCACAGAAACAGGCCCTTCGACCCATCATGTCCGTGCTGGGCATGATGCCGATCATTAACCTCCTCTGTACATGATCTATATCCCTCAATTCCTGGCAGATCATGTTCATAAGTTCTAAGAGCAGAATTAGGCCATTCGGCCCATCAAGTCTATTCCGCCAATCAATCATGGCTGATCTATCTTTCCCTCTCAACACCATTCTCCTGCCTTCACCCCATAACCCCTGACACCCGTACTAATCAAGAATCTGTCAAGTTCCAAATTAAAAATATCCACTGACTTGGCCTCCACAGCCATCTGTGACAATGAATTCCTTCCACAGATTCACCACTCTCTGACTATTCCTCCTCATCTCCATTCTAAAGTACGTCCTTTTAATCTGAGGCTATGCCCTCTGGTCCTGGACTCTCCCACTAGTGGAAACTAGATTTCACCCCTCATCCTTCTAAACCCCAGTGAGTAGAGGCCAGTGCTACCAAACGCTCATCATATGTTAACCCACTAATTCCTGGGATCATTCTTGTAAACCTCCTCTGGACCCTCTCCCACGCCAGTACACCCTTCCTCCGTTATGGTGCTCAAACCTCCGCCTGCGCCAATCTAACAGCCTCTCAGATGCCACTGTCGTATCTGCCTCCACCACCACCCCTGGCAGCGCGTTCCAAGCAAAGGCTACCGGGGAGACTTTAAACTAGAACGGTTGGGGGGAGGGACTCAAATAGAGAAAGCTAGTAAGTGTGTGAGGCAGGAGGCCGAGAAGGGAAGCACTCAGACCCAACATGTAGGGGAGAAAGAAGAAAAAGATAATAAACAGAGAATAAGAGGTGGTGGGTTTCTTAAATGTGTATATTTTAATGCTAGGAGCATTGTAAGAAAGGTGGATGAACTTGGAGCCTGGATTGACACCTGGAAGTATGATGTTGTGGCGATCAGTGAAACATGGTTGCAAGATGGCTGTGATTGGAAACTAAATAGTTCAGGATTTCGTTGCTTCAGGTGTGATAGAATTGGAGGGGCAAGAGGTGGAGGTGTTGCATTTCCTGTCAGGGAAGATATTACAGCAGTGCTTTGGCAGGATAGATTAGAGGGCGGTTATTTGGGAGGTTATTCTAGGGAGGTTATTTGGGTGGAACAGAAATGGGAAAAGTGTAGTTTTGGAGTTTGTAAAATGTGTGCAGGATAGTTTTTTGCAGCAATACATAGAGGTACCTACTAGAGAAGGGGCAGTGCTGGACCTCCTGTTAGGAAATGAGACAGGTCAGGTGGTGGTATGTGTTGGGGAGCACTTCGGTTCCAGTGATCACAATACCATTAGTTTCAATATAATTATGGAGCAGGTCAGAACTGGACTTAGGGTTGAGATTTTTGATTGGAGAAAGGCTAACTTTGAGGAGATGCGAAAGGATTTAAAAGGAGTGAATTGGGACATTTTGTTTTATGGGAAGGATGTAGAAGAGAAATGGAGGACATTTAAAGGTGAAATTTTAAAGTACAGAATCCTTATGTCCCTGTTAGATTGAAAGGAAAGAGTAATAATTGGAAAGAGCCATGGTTTTCAAAGGAAATTGGACACTTGGTTCGGAAAAAGAGAGAGATCTACAATAATTATAGGCAGCATGGAGTAAATGAGGTGCTTGAGGAGTATAAAGAATGTATAAAGAATCTTAAGAAAGAAATTAGAAAAGCTAAAAGAAGATATGAGGTTGCTTTGGAGGTGAAAGTAAATCCAAAGGGTTTCTACAGCTATATTAATAGCAAAAGGATAACAAGGGATAAAATTGGTCCATTACAGAGTCAGAGTGGACAGCTATCTGCAGACCCAAAAGAGATGGAAGAGATATTGAACAATTTATTTTCTTCAGTATTCACCAAGGAGAAGGATATTGAATTATTTGAGGTAAGGGAAACAAGTAGAGTAGCTATGGAAACTATGAGGATCAAAGAAGAGGAAGTACTAACACTTTTGAAAAATATAAAAGTGGATAAGTCTCCAGGTCCTGACAGGATATTTCTTAGGACATCGAGGGAAGTTAGTGTAGAAATAGCAGGGCTATGACAGAAATATTTTAAATGTCATTAGTAACGGGAATGGTGCCGGAGGATTGGCGTACTGCGCATGTTGTTCCATTGTTTAAAAAGGTTTCTAAGAGTAAACCTAGCAATTATAGACCTGTTAGTTTGACGTCAGTGGTGGGCAAATTAATGGAAAGGATACTTAGAGATAATATATATAAGCATCTGGATAAACAGGATCTGATTAGGAACAGTCAACATGGATTTGTGCCTGGAAGGTCATGTTTGACTAATCTTCTTGAATTTTTTGAAGAGGGTACTAGGGAAATTGATGAGGATAAAGTGGTGGATGTTGTCTATATGGACTTCAGTAAGGCCTTTGACAAGGTTCCACATGGAAGGTTGGTTAAGAAGGTTCAATTATTGGGTATTAATAGTGGAGTAGCAAGATGGATTCAACAGTGGCTGAATGGGAGATACCAGAGAGTAATGGTGGATAACTGTTTATCAGGTTGGAGGCCGGTGACTAGTGGGGTGCCTCAGGGTTCTGTGTTGGGTCCACTGTTGTTTGACATATCCACTGTTGTTTGACATATATATCATTGATCTGGATGATGGTGTGGTAAATTGGATTAGTAAGTATGCAGATGATACTAAGATAGGTGGTGTTGTGGATAATGAAGTAGATTTTTCAAAGTCTACAGAGATTTAGGCAATTTGGAAGAGTGGGCTGAAAGATGGCAGATGGAGTTTAATGCTGATAAGTGTGAGGTGCTACATCTTGGCAGGACAAATCAAAATAGGACGTACATGGTAAATGGTAGCAGATTGAGGAATGCAGTTGAACAGAGGGATCTAGGAATAACTGCATAGTTCCCTGAAGGTGTAATCTCATGTAGATAGGGTGGTAAATAAAGCTTTTGGTGTGCTGACCTTTATAAATCAGAGCATTGAGTATAGAAGTTGGAATGGAATGTTAAAATTGTACAAGGCATTGGAGAGGCCAATTCTGGAGTACGGTGTACAATTTTGGTCACCAAATTATAGGAAAGATGTCAACAAAATAGAGAGAGTACAGAATGTTGCCTGGGTTTCAGCAACTAAGTTACAGAGAAAGGTTGAATAAGATAGGTCTTTATTCTTTGGAGTGCAGAAGGTTAAAGGGGGACTTGATAGAGGTCTTTAAAATTATGAGAGGGATAGACAGAGTTGACGTGGATAAGCTTTTTCCATTGAGAGTAGGGAAGATTCAAACCAGAGGACATTATTTCAGAATTAAGGGACAAATGTTTAGGGGTACATGAGGGGGAACTTCTTTACTCAGAGTGGTCTCTGTGTGGAATGAGCTTCCAGTGGAAGTGGTGGAGGCAGGTTCGATTTTATCATTAAAAAATAAATTGGATAGGTATATGGACGGGAAAGGAATGGAGGGTTATGGTCTGAGTGCAGGTAGATGGGACTAGGTGAGTGTAAGTGTTCAGCACGGACTAGAAGGGCCGAGATGGCCTGTTTCCGTGCTGTAATTGTTATATGGTTTTGTAATATGTTTACTCGCCGCACTCTGTTTGAAAGACAACTCACTCCGCAAATCTCCTCTAAATTTTACCCGTCTCACCTTAAATTCACTCGGTGTTTAATTCAGATTGAACCGCAATATTTGTGGAACATCCTGCTCCAGTTTACGTCAATGAATGTCTGTCATTGGCATAACAAAGCTATTCGTGGTTTGTGGCTGATGACTCACAAGGATGTGTCCAGCCAGTTTCACACCTGACGCAAACTCACCTGGCTCATGCGCTGTCAACAACTGCATCACGTAACACCGTAAAAACTAGGTATATAATCCAATTTATAAGCTGATTTTTCAGAGCCACCTTCAGCTTTTGTGCCTTACCAATGGCTAACCTAGACATACAGCCATACAGCATGGAAACAGGCCCTTCGGCCCAACTTGCCCACATCGACCAACATGCCCCATCTACACTAGTCCCACCTGGTTGCTTTTGGCCCATATCCCTCCAAACCTCCCCTATCCATGTACCTGTGTAAATGTTTCTTCAATGTTGCGATAGTACCTGCCACAACGACCTCCTCCAGCAGCTCGTTCCACACACCACAGCTCTGGTAACAAAGTTACTCCTCAGCTTCGCATTAAATCTTTCCCCCCTCACCTTAAACCTATGTCCTCTGCTTCTCAATTCCCCTACTCTGGGCAAAAGACTGTTCATTTACCCGATCTATTCCTCTCATGATTTTGTACACCTCTACAAGATCGCCCCTCATCCTCCTGCGCTCTAAGGAATAAAGCCGTAGCCTGCACAACCTCTCCCTTTAGCTCAGTCCCTCGAGTCCTGGTAAATCTTCATAAATCTTCTCAGCATCCTTTCTAGCTTGACAATATCTTTCCTATAATATGGTGCCCAGAAATGAACACAATCCTCTAAATGTTGCTTTACCGACATCTTATAGAACTAAACTGTAACATGACCTTTCAATTTCTATACTCAATACTCTGACTATGATATTATCTGTTATCTACATGTGATGACGAAGAACCATTGATGTAATAGCTAAATCACTGCCCGCTCTTCCAGAGGGAAGAACTCAAAGCACCTCAAACCTGCCACAGACACAAGGAACTGCAAGATGAACTCAGCGGGTCAGACAGCATCTGGGGAGGGAATGGACAAATTACATATCGGATCGAGACTCTTCTTCACTGAATCTGATTTCAAGGCTGAAGAAGGATCCCGACCCGAATGCCGTCTGTCCATTCCCTCCACAGACACCACCTGACCCGCTGAGTTCCTCCAGCACTATGTGTTTCCCAGTTTAAGTAGAGGTCAGCATGGTCATTCATAACTTCCTAAATTCATGTCATAGGAGCAGAATTAGGCCATTCGGCCCATCGAGCCTACTCCGCATTTAATTAATGGCTGATCTATTTGTCCCTCTCAATCCCATTCTCCGGTCATCTCCCCATAACCCCTGACACCCGTACTATTACAGAACCTAGTTGAACTTTCACTAAGGGTGGCATTGTGGTGCAGCGGAAGCATTGCTGCCTTACAGCCCCAAAGACCCAGGTTTGATCCTGATTATGGGTGCTACAGTGACGTGCGGTGAGGTCAATGGCTGGGGAGGCACTGGCTAGTATCAGAGCCAGATTTACACAAATATGAACCCGATAGAGGTAGCTTAAATTCACCATCCAATTAGCAGGTTGCACAATGACTACCGTATGCTTCATATTTCATATCAGCATTCTTTACAACACATGCATACAGCTTATTGATTGAGGACGATCAGCCATGATCATAATGAACGGCGGTGCTGGCTCAAAGGGACAAATGGCCCCCTCCTGCATCTATTTTCTATATTTCTAATCTAGCCCAGAAATCCATTTAATATATTTCTTATATTATTAACATAATTTAGCCTTATCAATGCAGCACACAAAACAGACAAACACAACACTTTAGAATTTAACGTTAAACATAAAAACATCCCCCCACAGTGGAATCAACGTTTCCCACTGTGAGTGAAGGCACCAAAATTGAACAGGCCCCGACCACAGGTGAACTTTGAAAGTTCAGTCCTCTTCCTCTGTTCACCCATGGTCGGGGCCTATTGAGGCCTCTGCAGTCGCCGCTACGGCCCAGAGCCTCAGATCAGCCACTTACCTACCGGAGACCGCGGCTTCCGACGTCCACAGGCCAAGCTGGGCCGAGAATCAACGCTGGCGACCCCCGCGATGTTAAGGCGGGGCTGAGCCTACGTAATTGACGCACGCTCTTCCTCCACTGGGCTCAAGACATGCCCCCTTGTGAGGCAGATGTCATCGCTGCCTCCCCTGGAACTTTATCATTACAGATTTATGTGAGACCAGCGAGCTCAAATTTAATATCTTTATATGTGAAATATGTTACCTGGACTATGGAAGGTGAGGACATTTAATGAAGGGGGTTACAAACATTACATTGGTGACATACATAGAGATAGTAACAGGCACAAGCTTATTGCCCGCGCTCCATGCAGTTTCTGAGGGGTTGTGCAATCAGAGGGGAGGCTCAACTCGTCACTGCCTCACCTCTCAGCTCCCCCTATATTTGCAGCGGAGCTGTGAAAATTTTGCGATTTTGACTATAAAAAATTACTAGATTCATTTAGAAATGACATTTATAACACAGATCAGTGGAAAAATCTTTATATTTAATTAATTTTATTATTATTTTTCTTTACTTTTCTTAACAGCTATTTTCATTGGCAGTATGACAGGTGAGGCTCTGCCTCCCCTGCCTCCCCTGACCGCACGTCCCTGGGGTGCTATCTGTACTGAGTTTGTACGTTCTCCCTGTGACCGCATGGGTTTTCTCCGGGTGCTCCTGTTTCCTCCCACACTGCAAAGACGTACAGGTTTGTCAGTTCATTGACTTTGGTAAAATAGTAAAAATTGTCCCTAGTGTGTGTAAGAGAGTGTTAGTGTGTGGGAATCACTGGACGGCATGGATTTGGTTGGCCGAAGGGCCTACTTCCACTGTATCTCTGAACTAAAGTTAAATTGTACCACAATTTAGCAATTCCACCACCTAACCTTTCCCCAATTAAATCATCTTGCCTATCAAGTGGGAAAGGATCGGGGTAGGGCTGGGGGCGAAAATGATTTGGATCAACCAAAATTGTACAGAGTAGCATAAATAGTGTAATGAAGAAGTTAGGGGTTGGAATATTATTATTATTATTATTATTATTATCTCCACCCAAATGCTCATTGTTTCTTTATTCAACTGCTGGGATTAAGTTTAATTAATTACTGCTCGGGACCACTAAACGGAATGACAAATGGTGTAACCTTAAAAAGCATGTTATGGAGTCAGAGTCGTAGCCTGGATGGTTTCCTCTGGAACGTGGGAGGTTGAGGGGCTGATGGAAGTCGAGAAAATTACCAGAGACATAGACAGGGTAGAGAGTCAGAACCTTTTTACACCAGGGTGGATATATCAGAGAAAGAGGTCAGACCTCGTGGAAACAGGCCCTTCGGCCCAACTTGCCCACACCGACCAACATCTCCCACCTACACGAGTCCCACCTGCCTGCGTTTGAGCCAGATCCCTCTAAACCTGTCCTATCCATAAAGTGATTTAACGTTGAGATAGTCCCTGCCTCAATTACATCCTCTGGCAGCTCGTTCAATACACCCGATACCCTTTGTGTGAAAAGGTTACCCCTCAGATTCTTATTAAATCTTTCCTCCCTCACCATAAGCCTATGTCTTCTGGTTCTCGATTCACCTAATCTGGATAAGAGACTCTGTGTGTCTACCGATCTACAACTCTTGTGATTTTAAAGACCTCTATAAGATCTGAATAAGATGTTGTCTATATTCTCTTCACAATAAACACACACTTACCCCCCCGATTAGCTGATCACATAGAGAACAATCCACAGACGATTCTTCAGCTACACCCGGCTTGGCTTCCCAATGAGAGAGCTTTAGAGACATCTTGTGGCTTCCGGAAGTACGGCAATGGAGGGATACAACACATAAAGATGACCAGGTTTGCGAAATCATTTATTGTTATAGTTTCACTGTTGCTCCATAAATATATAGTTCCTGCTGAAAGAGTGGTAAAGAAGGCATATTTAATTTAGTTTAGTTTAGAGATGCAGCACAGAAACAGGCCCTTCAGCCCACCGAGTCGGTGCCGACCAGCGATCACCCTGTACATTAGCAATATCCTACACTCTAGGAACAATTTACAATCTTTACCAAAGTCAATTAACCTACAAACCTGTACGTCTTTGGAGTGTGGGAGGAAAACTTGAGCACCCGGGGAAAACCCATGCAGTCACAGGGAGAACGTACAAACTCTGTACAGACAGCACCCATAGTCAGGATGGAATCCAGGTCTCTGGCGCTGTAAGATGGCAATTCTACCACTGCACTATCATGCCGCCCATATGGTACGCTTGCCTTCATAGGTCAGGGCATTGAATATGTGCTAGGAGCTCATGATGCATCTTTATAGGACCTTGGTTAGGCCACATACAGTCATACAGAATGGAACGAGGCCCCTCGGCCCAACTCGTCCATGCCTACCAAGATGCCCCATCTAAGCTAGTCCCATTTGGCCGTGTTTGGCCCGTATCGCTGTAACGTGCTGTTTTAAAAAGTAAACCAATAACATACTGAGCCTATCTGCCTTCTTCTGTGGACTGAACAAGAAGTAGCTGAGGCCTTGTCTGCTAGGATGGATGGAGACTTAGGAAAGTGTGGAGAGGAGGTTTACCAGAACATCGCCTGGATTAGAGGGTATTCGCTATAAGGAGAGGTTGTACAGACTTGGGTTGTTTTCTCTGAAACATCGGAGGTTGAGGGGGGACCTGATAGAAGTATGATGACAGGTGTAGATAGAGTAGACAATCAGAACCTTTTTTCCCAGGAAAATCAAAGATAGAAGGCATAGATTTATAGTGCGGTAGGCAAAGTTTAAAGGAGATGTGTGGAGCAAGGTCTTACACAGATGGCACGGGTGCCTGGAATACACAGCCAGGGGTGGTGGTGGTATATATATAGACAATAGACAATAGGTGCAGGAGTAGGTCATTCGGCCCTTCGAGCCTGCACCACCATTCACTGTGATCATGGCTGATCATCCCCAATCAGTACATATATATACACGATAGCGGCATTTAAGAGGCTTTTAGATAGATGCATGAAAGTGCGGGAAATGGATGGATATGGATCATGTACAGGCAGATCAGATCAGTTTAACAACATCATGTTCCGAACAAACATTGTGGGCCGAAAGGCACGGGCCTGATCTATATTCAATGTATGTAAATACAATCAAGTCAATCTCAGATACAATAGATAGAGTAAAGGGGAAAATGCAGAGGGCAGAATATGGTTCACAGCATTGTGGTGCATCAGGTCTATAGACAAAGTCTAATGTCCGCAATGGGGTAGAGGTGAATCAGACAGTACGCTACCTTATGGAAGGGCCGTTCAGAAGCCGAATAACAGGAGAAGAAGCGATTCCTGAGTCTGGTGGTGCTTTCAAGCTTGGTGTTACTCAGGTGTAGAACTGGAAATGGAACTTTATCCCATTAAACATTGTGTCATGTAACTAAAGGCCTAGTTCGAGTGGATGTGGAGAGGATGTTTCCACTAATGGGAGAGTCTAGACCAGAGAGCACAGCCTCAGAATAAAAGGACGTGCCTTTAGAATGGAGATGGGGAGGAATTTCTTTAGTCGGAAGATGGTGAATCTGTGGAATTCCTTGCCACAGACGGCTGTGGAGGCCAAGGCAATGAGTATTTTTAAAGCAGAGATTGATAGATAGTAAGGATGTCAAACATTTCAGGGGGAAGGCAGAAGAATGGGGTTGAGAGGGGAAAATAAATCAGCCATGAGTGAATGGTGGAGCTGACTCGATGGGCTGAATGGCCTAATTCTGCTCCGATGTTTTATGGTCTTACGCTCTCTGTGGTGCAGCAACATTTGTCACATGTACTAGTGCCCTTCAGACTGTGAAGAGACTTTAAATAAACTATACTAACTTTATTGAGCACCTCATGAATTACAGTGGAGATGTTTCCAGATTCAGTGTGGGTTTCTTGGTAGCTGAAGAATCCACTGGGCTCAATTGTTGACAAAAGGGAAATTGAACACATTAATCTTTTAATGAGTTAGTCATGCACCTTAACAAAGGAATGCAGTGCACTAATTTAACAAGATAAAGCTTTGTGCCATCTCTTCCATGTGCCAAATCTAGTCTACTATTGGAATTGCTTGAAATACCAGGCCCACTACTGTGCCTGTCCCTTTCTGACGGACAATACTGAGGGCAGCACGGTGGTGCAGCGGTAGAGTTCCTGCCTTACAGCACCAAAAATCCAGGTTCGCTCCTGACTACTACTGCTGTCCGTACGGAGTATGTACGTTCTCCCTGTGACCGCGTGGGGTTTCTCCGGGTGCTCTGGTTTCCCCCCCACACTCCAAAGACCTAGAGGTTTGTAAGTTAATTGGCTTCTGCAAAATGTAAGTTGTCCCTCGTGTACAGGATAGTGTTGGTGTACAAATGATTGCTGATCGGTGTGGACTCGTGGGCCGAAGGGCCTGCTTCCATGCTGTATCTCTAAAATCGAAGGTCAAACGAAATAAAATATTACTGTCCCACAGAATGACTGTCAAGGGTTCTTAAGATAATGGAACTACTAAGACACTACATTACATCCTCCATGGCAATTAATAAACAGTTAAACTAAACTCAAGAAACATTTGAGTTTATCCGTATTGGACAGCAAGATTATCTTTATCAAATATCTAATCTTTCGTCCCACCTCAAGACTCAAGATTAACATTACAATCTTAATGATCCCATTTGGAATAGACTTTACACTTTAGAGATACAGCGTGGAAACGGGCCCTTCAGCCCACCGAGTACATGCCGACCAGCGATCACCACACAGGCTCTATCCTACACATTACACAAACCAATTAACCTACAAACTTGTATGTGGGATGTGGGAGGAAACCGGAGCACCCGGAGAACATCCTCGCTGTCACAGGGAGAATGTGCGAACTGCGTATAGACAGCACCCGCAGTCAGGATCAAGCTTGGGTCCGTGGTGCTGTACTAGTGCAGCTCCACCACTCCACCACTCCACCACTCCACCACTCCACCACTGTGCCAAACAAGAACCTGCGTTATATCCACTCTTTGAATGGATTGTTAAATATGCGCAAAATGAATATGTGCTCTGGCCTTTCACCAGCGATTGGTTGTTGCAGTGCACATGACCTGAATTATCAAAGCAAATTTCTGAAACATACCTCCAATGGCCATAATAGTTTGAGTTTTAGTTTTGTTTAGAGATTCAGCATGAAAACAAGCCCTTCAGCCAATCAAGTCAACATCACCATTGATAGTCAGAATCGATGGGCCAAAGGACCTGCGCACAGGCTGCAAGGATGATTCTCTTATTGGCGATCTTATTTTACAAGCAGAAGTGGTTTGTGTTTTTGTGTGGATTAATGTTTTTCAATGTAAATAACCTCAGCTCAGTAAAAGATGTGGCACGGTGGCGCAGCAGTAGAGTTGCTGCCTCACAGCGCCAGAAATCTGGGTTTGATCCTCACTATGGGTGCAGTCTGTACGGAGTTTGTACGTTCTTCCTGTGACCGCGTGGGTTTTCTCCAGGTGCTCCTGTTTCCTCCCACACTCTAAAGGGCCTGTCCCACCAGCATGCGACATGCATGCGGCAAGCGCGACCAAACCGGAAGCGGGGGCCGCGCGGAGGTTGAGTGAGTGATGTGAAGTTTGAGTGAAGTCCACGTGTGACGTACGGCGTCAAGACGGTGCGTACGGCGTCGAGACGGCTGCGGGCCGGCAGGCCGTTGCCGCGCGGAATTTTTGAGCACGGTCAGTTTTTCGGAGCCCTGCGCGATGTCAGGAAGAGCTCCGCACAACTCCATACGGCTCCGGCGATCGAAGTGGGACCGGCCCCGTGAAGCCGTCCGGCTCAAGCGACCACGTTAGGTTGCACTTGCCGCATGGAGTCGCATGCTCGTGTGACAGGCCCTTAAGGATGTCCAGGTTTGTAGGTTAATTGGCTTCAGTAAAAAAATTGTTCCCAGTGTGTAGGATGATGCTGGTATATGGGGTGATCGCTGGTTGGCACAGACACGATGGGCCACAGGGCCTGTTCCCGCACTGTATCTACCGTCTATAATCTATCTCCTTAACCCATTCACACAGTGGACAATGTTTAATTATCATTGAACATGATACTTATGTCCCACCAAGTCCATGCCGACCATCGATCACCCGTTCACACTAGTTCTATGTTATTCCACTTTCTCATCCAATTTACCGAGGCCGATTAACCTATAAACCTGCACGTCTTTGGGATGCGGGAAGAAGCTGGAGCACCCGGAGAAAACCCACGGGGTCACAGGGAGAACATGCGTTACTCTACACGGATAGCATCTGAAGTCAGGATCGAACCCGGGTCTCTGGTGCTGTGTGGCAGTGGCTCTACCAGCTGTACCACTACTGGCATCTCGGTCGACATCATGTTCAGCACAGGCTTTGTGGGCTGAGAGGCCTGTTCTTGTACTGTACTGTTCTACAGTATGTTCTATGTCCTAACCCTGCCACCACGATGCTATTATTTGAGAGTATTTTACATTCTAACAAACATCAATGCAATTTTTCCCCTCCTCTCTAATTGTTCTTTTAATAATAATGTCTTATGGCTCCGGTTGCTAAATTCTCTTAAAACTCAATATCTTGCAACATAGGATCATAATGAGGCCATTTACTGCTCCGTATCTATATGCTAATTCTTGCCTTGGCTTCATATTCCTTGATAACTTTAGTGAGGCAGCAATTCTACCGCAGTGCCACTGGGCCGCCCAAATTACAATTATATACTGATAACATAATTTAAAATAAATATTTGAGAAAATATTATTAATACATAATGTACAGCAGCACAGCTAGTAGAGTTGCTGCCTCACAGCACCAGAGATCCAGATTCGACCCTGGCCTCTGGTGCTGTCTGTGTGGAGTTTGCAGTTCCTTTAGATTCAGGTCTATTATTTTTACATGCATCGAGATATGGTGAAAAGGTTTGTTTTGCAATTCCTTCTACACAGAGCAGATATACCACACATAGATACAATCAGTTAAAACTCAAGCACAATGGATAGAACAAAGGGGGGGGATACAGAGTGCAAAATATAGTTCTCAGCATTGTAGCAGATTGTAGTGCATTAGTTCCTTAAACAAAGCCCAATGTCCTCAATCGGGTAGAGGTGAATCGAATAGTATCCTAGCTCATGGAAGGACCGTTCAGAAGTCTGACAATGGAGAGGAGGAAGCTGTTCCTGAATCTGGTGGTGCGTGCTTTCAAGCTTCTGTACCTTCTGCTGGACAGGAGCAGGGAGAAGAAGGAATGACCCGGGTGGGATGTCTTTGATTACGTTGTGGGCTCGGGAGATTCTTTGCGTACTTTATGTATTGTAGCTGGAACAAAGAATCTCACTGTACCTAGGTACATGTGACAATGAAGTATCATTGAGTATTGAGTATTATCTAGTAGGGGACTGAGAATGCGGGGCGCTGGTGTTGACAATTATTGTTCAGGAGGTGTTGAGACCTATCCACAGATTGTGCTCTGTGGGTCAGAAGGTCAAATATCCAATGGCAGAGGGGGAAGATGAATTCTCACCATGTGTTTGGAGATGAAATGTGTAGGAAGGAACTGCAGATGCTGGTTTACACTTAAGATAGACACAAGATGCTGGTGTAACTCAACGGGACAGGCAGCATCTCTGGATAGAAGGAATGGGTGACGTTTCTGGTCGAGACCCTTCTTCAGAAGAACCCCTCTAAACCCCCTCTAAACCCCTCTAAACCCTCTAACCCCCGCTTTGGGGAATGGGTTGCATTGGGGGAACGGCCCTCCCATGTGACTGGGGAGACTGGGACCCAACTAAACCCCTCTAAATACCCTCTAAACCCCTCGAATCCCATCTAAACCCCTCTAAACCCCTCTAAACCACCTCTGAATCCATCAAACCCCTTCTAAACCCCCTCCAACCCCCTAAAGCCCCATCTAAACCCATGTAAACCACCTCTAAACCCCCCTAAACTCCATAAACCCCCTCTAAACCCCTCTAAAGCTCTCTGAACGCCCTCTAATACCCTCCAAACCCATCTAAACCACTAAACCACCTCAAATCCCCTTCTAAATCCCTGTAAACATTTATAAACCCAGGTAAACCCTTGTAAGCGCCTCCAAACCCTTCTAATCCCCTCGAACCCCCTCTAAACCCTTCTAAACCCTTCTAAACCCCTTCTAAACCCTTCTAACCCCCTCTAATCGTCCTCTAAGACCCTCAAACCCCCTCGGAACCCCCTCTAAACCCCATCTAAACCCCTCTAAACCCCATCTAAATCCCTCAAAACCCCTCTAAACCCCTCTAAACCCCATTCTAACCCCATATAAACCCCTCTAAACCTTCTCGAAACCCTCTAAACCTGATGTAAACCTATCTAAACCCCCCTAAATCAACTATAAAACCCTCTAAACCCCAACGGGTCCCACTTAGTCTAGTGTTCTATAAATCTCCATTGAACTTTTTTAAATTCCAGAGAAACAAAGAATGCTTCATATAATCTCTTCACAAATGTATGAATCAACTGCATTATACGTTTTGCAAAGCCAATTTATTCTTATTAGAACGTGGTTCAAGAACTGTACAAAGTAAAAAAGTTGTAGTTTAATGAAGACTTTGTAAGACGCTAGAAGAACCTCCTTCTCATCTTATTCCAACCTTCTGGATATAAAGGCTAATATACTATTTGCATTTTTCATCAATATTTACAGGTTACTGAGCAAAATACTTCAACCTAAATACCTTTTCACCTCCCCTGCTCCCATTTTCCACTATTAAAACACACAGGTTTATATTTTTCCAACCACATGATCAATAATAATAATATTAAATATTTGTGTGAAAATGTTGTTATGTATTCAGGGGTTGGAATCAGTTGTAGTTTTACACAAAACATAGAGCATTACAGCACAGAAACAGGCCCTTCGGCCCACAATGTCTGTGCCAAACAAGACAATCTCACAATCCATATCCCCCTATTCGCTGCATCTCAATGTGTCCATTTAAAAGCCTCTTAAACATTTCTATTGTACCTGCCTCCACCACCGTCGGCAGAGTTGCACAGACCCAAAGGCCCGGGTTCGACCCTGACCTCGGGTGCTGCCTGTGTGGAGTTTGCATGTTCTCCCTGTGACCTTGTGGCTATCCTTCAGGTGCTCCAGTTTCCTCCCACATTCAAAAGACATGCAGGTTTGTCGGTTAAATATATAGGAAGGGACTGCAGATGCTGGTTTATACCGAAGATAGACACAAAATGCTGGAGTAACTCAGCGGGTCAGGCAGCGTCTCTGGAGAAAAAGAATAGGTGACATTTCTTCAGATTTGTAGGTACTTTGGCATCTGTATATTGTCCCTAGTGTGTAGGATGTGAAACAGGAATAACATCGAATTAGTGTACAGGTGATCGTGGGTCTGCGTGGACTCGATGGGCTGAAGGGCCTGTGTCCATGCTGCATCTCTAAACTAAACTAAACACCATCTCTGACAGCGTGCTTGACACCCACCATGCTCTGTTGAAAATAAAATGTTTTGTGGTGTTTAAATCACTTATTCACAAAAATGAAAACTGTGGTTAGTCTTCCTCTTAACACACAATTATATCTTCATCATTAACTATGATTTCACCTCAATGTGAACTGAACAGTTTATTTCATTTTGCACAGCATGCATTATTATAAAATGATAGTCATCAAGCCAATAGCTTTGGCTGAGAAAGTCCCCCTGTTTTGCTAATGAGTTGCTAATCTCTCATCGCAGGTTCAGGCCTGCAACATGGGACTGTTTTCTGAGAAATGTGCATGATTATTGCAGCAAGCACATTGAGATAATGAATACCTGGTGTTATCATAGCTGGTATTGTGTGTGACTGAGGAAATCCCCATATTTGTACTTTTAAGCTAAAACTATTGCATTAATCTCATTACTCAGTTGGAATTTAACATCATACTGGCAAGCTTACAACCCAGCGGTATGAATATTGATTGCTCTAACTTCAAGTAACCCTTGCATCCCCTCTCTCTCCAGCCCTCCCCCACCCAAGTTGTACCATCTTCATAGTCATCATATGCTCATATGGATATTTTTGTTATTTTTAGTGTGTTTTAAATAAAAGTATGTGTAAATGTTCTCTGGTTTGTTTTATGTGGGGGGTGGGGGAGGGGGTCGGGGAAAACTTTTTTTCAATTTCTTACCTTGCCGGAGATGCGATTGTTTTCCGGGGCGTATCTCCAGTCGCTCTGCGGCCTAACATCATGGAGCTGGCGGCCTCGCTCGAGACTGACTTTGAGCCCCACCGCGGGGCCGTGGACTTACCATCGGTGCCTGTGATCCCTTGCCTGGGATCGACACTCCAACCACGGCCTGCGGATTTCACCATCGAGGAGCTCGCAGTCTCGGGTAGAGACCGATGTCGGGAAGCTCCAAACGACGCAGAAGGTTCGACCAGGCCCGACCCCGTGTCCGATCGCCCACCGCAGGGGAGCTGAGATCCCCCCTAAGTGGGAGCTTGATCGCCCCTATGCGGAGGGCCCGACCTCCGGCTACGGGAGCCAAGATCGTCCCATCAACGGAAGACTCGACGGAGAACAAAGAAGGGAAGAGGTTGAACTTTATTTTGCCTTCCATCACAGTGAGGAATGTGGAGGAGTCGCTGTGGTGGATGTTTATGTTAAAATGTATTTTGTGTGTCTTGTTGCTTTTTATTGGTAGGACTTTATGCAAATCCTTGTATGTTGCAAAACATACTTGGCTAACAAATATGATTATGATTATGAATTGGAGCAAAATTAGGCCATTCGGCCGATCAAGTCTACTCCGCCATTCTATCATGGCTGATCTGTCTCTCCCTCCTAACCCCACTCTCCTGCCTTCTCCTCATAACCTCTGACACCTGTACTTATCAAGAATCTATCTATCTCTGACTTAAAAATATCCACTGACTTGGCCTCCACAGCCTTCGGTGGCAAGGAATTCCACAGATTCACCACCATCTGACTAAACAGAAATTTCTCCTCATCTCCCTCCTAAAAGAACATCCTTTAATTCTGAACGTCATATTGTTGGGTCTATTGTTTATAACTGGTTTTCACCGAGCTCAGAGCTAACCACCGCCTGTTTCCTTTATCATTGTTACTTTTTTGCATATCTTTCATTAATTTGTTCTATATCACCGTCTATATCTCTCGTTTCCCTTTCCCCTGACTCTCACTCTGAAGGAAGGTCTCGACCCAAAATGTCAACTATTCCTTTTCTCCAGAGATGCTGCCTGACCCACAGAGTTACTACAGCTTTTTGTGTGTATCTACTGAACACAGTACTTTGCAAATTCTTAGCTAGGGATATATTCCCCTGGAATCTCATGAATTTTGTTTAGTAACATATTGAAGATGAAGGCTCCCAACCCATGTTCTTCAGAGATGCTGCCTGACCCGCTGAGTTACTCTAGCACTTTGTGTCCTTTTTTGATCACAAAGATGGCGCCCAAGCCAAGCGACCTCTGTGCTGGTCCCAGAAGTGGACCATTCATTCATTACAATCGCTCGACTCTTTTAAACCTCTACTACAACACCAGTACTAAATGCTATTCCCTTTATCCTGTATCTGTACACAGTGGACGGCTTGATTGTAGTCATCTATCATCTTTTCTCTGACTGGATAGCGCGCAACAAAAAAGCTTTCCGCTGTACCTCGGTACACGTGACAATAAACTAAACTAAACTAAAGCTGTTTATTCCTACTTTTTTAACCAATTTTGAATCCATCTCTGTATATTCAATCTGATTTGTTATGCCCTAACCTTGTTGCCAAACCACCTGTGTAGGATATTATTGAAAGTCCTCCAAATCCTCGGTTACAGTGCATTCAGAAAGTATTCAGACCCTTTCACTGTCTCCACATTTTTTGGCCTTATTCTAAAATGGATTAAATTCTTTATTTTATCATCAATCTACACACATTACCCCAGAATAAAAAAGTGAAAACACTTGTTTAGAAATGTTTGCAAAGAAATTAAAAAGAAATAACTGAAATATCACATTTACATAAGTATTCAGACCCTTTACTCAGTACTTTGTTGAGGCACCTTTGGCAGCGATTACAGCCATTCTTGGGTATGACCTACAAGCACACCTGTATTTGGGTAATTTCTCCCATTCTTCTCTGCAGATCCTCTCAAGCTCTGTCAGGTTGGATGGGGAGCGTCGATACACAGCTATTTTCAGGTCCCTCCAGAGATGTTCGATCGGGTTCAAGTCCAGGCTCTGGCTGGGCCACTCAAGTACATTCACAGACTTGTCACGAAGCCACTCCTGTATTGTCTTGGCTGTGTGCTTAGGGTCGTTGTCCTGTTGGAAGGTGAACCACCGCCCCAGTCTGAGGTCCTGAATGCTCTGGAGCCAGTTTTCATCAACAATCTCTCTGTACTTTGCTCCGTTCATCTTTCCCTCGATCCTGACTGGTCTCCCAGTTCCTGCTGCTGACAAACATCCCCACAGCATGATGCTGCCACCACCATGCTTCACCATAGGTATGGTATTGGCCAGGTGATGAGTGGTGCCTGGATTCCTCCAGACATGACGCTTGGCATTCAAGCCAAAGAGTTCAATCTTGGTTTCATCAAACCAGAGAATCTTGTTTCTCATGCCTTTTGGCAAACTCCAAGCAGGCTGTCATTTGCCTTTTACTGAGGAGTGGCTTCTGTCTGGCCACTCTACCATAAAGGCCTGATTGGTGGAATGCTGCAGATATAGATGTCCTTCTGGAAGGTTCTCCCATCTCCACAGAGGAACTCTGGAGCTCTGTCAGAGTGACCATCGGGTTCTTGGTCACCTCCCTGACCAAGGCTCTTCTCCACGGATTGCTCAGTTTGGCCGGGCGGCCAGCTCTATGAAGAGTCCTGGTGGTTCCAACGTTCTTCCATTTAAGAATGACGGAGGCCACTGTGCTCTTCTGGACCTGCAATGCTGCAAAAATTGTTTTACACCCTTCCCCAGATCTGTGTCTCGACACAATCCTGTATCGGAGTTCTACAGACAATTCCTTCATCATCATGGCTTGGTTTTTGCTCTGACATGCACTGTCAACTGTGGGACCTTATATAGACAGGTGTGTGCCTTTCCAAATCTTGTCCAATCAATTTAATTTACCACTGGTGGACTCCAATCAAGTTGTAGAAACATCTCAAGGATAATCAATGGAAACGGGATGAATCTAAGCTCAATTTTGAGTGTCATGGCAGAGTCTGAATACTTCTGTAAATGTGATATTTCAGTTATTTCTTTTAAATTACTTTGCAAAAATTTCTAAACATTTTTTTCGCTCCTTCATTCTGTAGATTGATGATTTTAAAAAAAAAATGTAATCTATTTTAAAATTAGGCTGTAACGTAACAAAATGTGGTGAAGGTGAAGGGGTCTGAATACTTTCTGAATGCTCTGTATTTCTTTATCAAAAAATGTCTGATTTGCTCTTCTAGATATGTGTTTACTAGGAACCTGAGGTATCAATCATCACATGTAGGAAAGAACTGCAGATGCTGGTTTAAATCGAAGATAGACCAAAATACTGGAGTAACTCAGCGGGACAGACAGCATCTCTGCATAGAAGGAATGAGTGATGTTTAGGGTCGAGACCCTTCTTCAGCATGAAGCTCTTCTAAAAATGAGAATGGCACGGTGGTGCAGCGGTAGAGTTGCTGCCTTCCAGCGTGAGAGACCCCGGTTCGATCCTGACTACGGGTGCTGTCTGCACGGAGTTTGGACCTTCTCCCCGTCACTGCGTGGGTTTTCTCCGGGTGCTCTGGTTTCCTCCCACATGCCAAAGACGTGCTGGTTTGTAGGTTCATTGGATTCTGTGAATTGTCTAGGATAGGACTAATGCATGGGTGATTGCTGGTTGGCGTGTACTCGGTGGGGTCAAAGGTATGATCTCAAGAGGAATACAATGTGGAGAACAGAGTAACTGGTTAAACAACTAGGGTAGAAGAAGGGGGCAAGGGTGGAGAGGAAGGGTGTAAGTAGAAGATACTTCAAATTGGAGAATCCAACATTGCTGGATTGCAAGCTACGAAACAAAATATGAGGTGCTGTTCCTCCAATTTGCGTGTGGCCTCACTCAGGCAATGAAGGCCCAGGACAGGAAGTTCAGTGTGGGAATGGGAACGGGAGTTGAAATGGTTGGCAACTGGGAGATTATTATTTATTATTTTGTAGTCTAGTCACAATACGAATTGCAGCAGTCTGCTAAAACAGAGCAAGGTGCTACAAACTGCAATGCATTAAATGGACAGTTAATCTATCTTTGATATTTATTGAAGTATAAACATTGACTGGATCATTGTTTTAACTTCCAAAATTAAACTTTTAACGTCACCATGAGATCTTTAGCACACATCTGAGAGGGTTGGTTGATACTCGGTTGAACATTTCTCTTGACAGTGCAGTAGAACTCCAATAATCTTTTAGTTTAGAAACATAGAAAATAGGTGCAGGAGTAGACCATTCGGCCCTTCGAGCCTGCACCGCCATTCAATATGATCATGGCTGATCATCCAACTCAGTATCCCGTACCTGCCTTCTCTCCATACCCCCTGATACCTTTAGCCACAAGGGCCACATCTAACTCCCTCTTAAATATAGCCAATGAACTGGCCTCAACTACCTTCTGTGGCAGAGAATTCCACAGATTCACTACTCTCTGTGTGAAAAATGTTTTTCTCATCTCGGTCCTAAAAGATTTCCCCCTTATCCTTAAACTATGACCCCTTGTTCTGGACTTCCCCAACATCGGGAACAATCTTCCTGCATCTGGCCCGTCCAACCCCTTAAGAATTTTGTACGTTTCTATAAGATCCCCCCTCAATCTTCTAAATTCTAGCGAGTACAAGCCGTGTCTATCCAGTCTTTCTTCATATGAAAGTTTAGAGATACAGCATGAAATCAGGCCCTTCAGCCCACCGAGTCCATGCTGACCATCGATCACCCGTTCACACTAGTTCTATGTATTCTATTTTCTCATCCACTCCCTATGCACGTTCTTGGGATATTGGAGGAAACCGGAGCATCTGGAGGAGACCCACATGGTCACAGGGCGAACGTGCAAACTCTGCACAGACAGCACCCGAGGTCAATATTGAACCTGGATCTGAGGCGCTGTGGGGCACCAGCTGCACCAGTGTGCGACTATCAGCACTCTTGACAATGCCGGTCAAGCAGATTCTCCAGACTATTAAATGGTTTTCCAATTAATGCTCCAAAAGACTTAATTGTCTTCACTTTTTAAGCTGCCATATGGTAATAAACTAGTGAACTTGGTACATTTTTCGCTTGGGCACCTTACAACCCAGCGGTATGAATATTGACATCTCTAACTTCAAGTAACCCTTGCTTTCCCTCTCTCTCCATCCCTCCCCCTCCCTAGTTCTCAGACCAGTCTGACTGTCCTCCTGATTAAATGTTATCTTTGTCTGCCTCGTTGTCACCTTCCCCATGTTAATAATGATCTATTCTACATTTTCCTTGAGCTTCGTCCCCTTCGATCTCTCGTTTTAACACCTTACCCTTCCATATCTCTGTGTCTCCCTCTCCCCGGACTCTCAGTCTGAAGGAGGGTCGCCCACACCTTCACTCCAGCGATGCTGCCTGTCCCGCTGAGTTACTCCAGCATTTGGTGTCTATCTAGTGAATTTATGTAGATATCAGTGAGTTTAAATGTAACGGGGTCGGTCACAATGAATTGAAGGATTGCAATAAGGCACTGGCGGGCTTAGAATGAGCGGCAAGATTGGGATCTTGGTGAGTTTGCACGGAGCTGGGGAACGGGGCACCAGTGTGTTTAAAAGGCCAGTGAGATGAGGCTACAGTGAGATTGCAGGGAGGACAGAAACAGCGACTGGCAAGTCAGACACTGAATGGTGGCAGGGCAGATTATTGGGGTTTTACACCACAATGCTGCTTAGTTAGTCATTGAAAAAGACACAAAGTGCTGGAGTAACTCAGCAGGCCAGGCAGCATCCGTGGAGAGCATGGATAGGCAACCTTTCAAATCAGGAGCCTGCTGCAGACTGAAGAAGGGTCCCAATCCCGAAACGCCACCTTTCCATATTCTCCACAGATGCTGCCTTACCTGTTGAGTTACTCCAGCACTTTGTGTAAACCAACACCTACAGTTCCTTGTTTCAATTGTCTACCTCTTCACCCGTGCTTAAAGTTTCTCAAATGCAAATGTCTGACTCACTGACTGGGCTTATATTCTATTTACAAGAATTTAGAAGGATGAGAAGGGATCTTTGAGAAATCTATAAAATTCTTAAAGTATTGGACAGGCTAGCTGGAGGAAAAAATGTTCCGATGTTGGGGGAGTCCAGAACCAGTGGTCACAGTTTATGAATAAGGGGTAGGCCATTTAGGACTGAGATGAGGAAAAACATTTTCAGCCAGAGAGTTGTAAATCTGTAGAATTCTCTGCCACAGAAGGCAGTTCAGGTCAATTCACTGGATGTATTCAAGAGAGAGTTAGATTTAGGGCTAACGGAATTAAGGGACATGGGGAAAACTGGGTGCTGATTCTGGATGATCAGCCATGATCATATTGAATGACGGTGTTGGCTCGAAGGGCTGAGTGGCCTACTCCTGCACTTACTTTCTATGTTTCTATGTTTCTAATGTTATTTGCAACTTTTTCGTGCGATCGTGGTAATGCTTCATCTATTTAACGCAGATGATGCAATAGTATAATTAATGGCGGCACAGTGGAGCTGCCTCACAGCACCAGAGCTTCGGCTTTGATCCTGACCTCCGGTGCTGTCTGTGTGGAGTTTGCACGTTCTCCCAGTGATCGGATGGGATTCCTCCGGGTGCTCCAATTTTTTCCCACATCCCAAAGACGTGCAGGTTTGTAGGTTAATTGGCCTCTGTAAATTGCCCCGAGTGTGTAGGGAATGGATTAGGTATGTTGCAAAACCTACCTTCAGCGGGGCTGCAGATCTGTCCCAGCCCGTGTGCGTGATTTTGGCGCCGTTGAGAGGGGGGCGGGTTTAAAACGCGATTTTCCCTAGGCTATTCAAATCGAGGTTGTTCAGCCTACTTAGTTGCTGACGAAAAATTGCTGCCAGGTTCGTTCGCTGCGGCTATTTTTTAACTTATTTGGTTCATTTAATTGTTATAGTAGGTTAAAAATTATCCTCTAAACCCGCGACCGCCGACAACGGGACGGATCTCATACAGGGGACAACGGAAGGTAGGTTGTTTATTTTTACATTAAAAAGGGCTTCTTAAGATCCCTTTATACAAAGTTTTATGTTGCGAGTAGCTAATTTGGGGCCCCATTAAATCCCGCAGTATTTTTCTGGGCATATGGGGGTACAAATCTACCACAATGGGAATGTTCCAAACCAGCGCGTTCCACAGAGTTCTACAGGATCCCCCTCGAAAGCTGATTTAAATGGCCATTAATTTACAGCAATTGAACACTAAATTCCTTCCATTTGGCCTATAAATTAATGTAAATGAGATTTAAAAATCATGTTTTATTGTGAATTCTTTGTGAATGTTATCTGGACACTTAGGCTATTTAAAAATGTTAATCTTTTCTTAAGAAATGGATAGATGTTTAGATCTAGTAATTGAAGTTTGGAATTAGCTACAATTGGATAACTAACCAATTATATGCTTTAATTTCAGGTCATCCAAGTAAGATTGTTTCATATTTGTTTCAGAATGCTTCAATCTATAATAACTGAAAATTTATTTCAGTTCTCTTAATTTTTAAGAATGTTATGGCCATTTCACTATCCTCGATCACAGCTTTTGCGTTAAGTCAATGGAAAATCAATAGGGAACAAGATGCTAATTTCCGAGTGTGAAAATGGCCATAACTTTTTTAATACTGAAGATATGAAAGTGAATTAGGTGTCAAATTAAACTTCTTTTTGTGCTTTATCTGATGGGATAAATTGCAGACTTGATTTCTAAAATCTCAAAATTTTGTAACATTGCTAAATGGATGAGAAGTTAGGATAACATAGAACTAACGTGAATGGGTGAACGATGTTCGGCGTGGACTTGGTCGGCCGATGATTATGTTTCCATGCTGTATCTTACAATCAACCAAAATTAATAGTGAACGCAAAAAGTTTATAACAGGTAGACCCTCAATGAGGCTGAGATTATTCAGGGACCTTATTTCTTACTCAGGATATTTGTTTTGCCTGCAGCACATAAAATAACAGTTTTATTTGGATCCAGTTTTTAATTTGCTAGCTGTTGTGAACAAAAGCATTAATGGTGACCATATTCAATGTTCCTGCCCACTAAATCATACAAAGTGTTCTTTTTGTATGATATATTTAAAACAGCATCTGTAGTTCTTTATTTTTAAGCTGTAACATTGTTGGCTGTTAATTTATCTTTTTTTCTTTTAACCTGTTGTTCCTGTAGATAAGCCCAGGGATACGTATAAAGAACACATTGAAAGAATTACCTGACATGGTCTGCATATTTCACTGAGAGATCGATGGTGCTCTGTATTTTGTGTGCTATTCCTTCCTCTTTGTTTCAATAAGTTATTACAGATGCTTAAATATGCATAATGGCTGTACTAAAAAATGTTGCAAAATAAAGTTAGGCTTTGTAGATTAAAGACTTTCTGGGGAGATGTAATTGTGGATGTGATAAACATAATTTTAAAACTTTAATATAGAGACTATGAATTTTAGAATTAGATATGACCAAAATACTAGGGCAGCGGTAGAGTTGCTGCCTTACAGCACCAGAAACCCGGGTTCGATCCTGACTACAGATGCTGTCAGTACGGACTTTGTACATTCTCCCCATGACCTGCACGGGTTTTCTCCAGGAGCTCCGGTTTCCTCCCACACTCCAATGACGTACAGGGTTTGTAGGTTAGTTGGCTTAGTATTGTCCCTCGTGTGTGTAGGATAGTGTTAATGTGCGGGGATCGCTGGTGGGCGTGGACTCGGTGGGGTGAGTGGTCCTGTTCCCGCGCTGTATCTCCAAACTAATCTAAACTACTACACAATAAGTAGATTTTTTTAAATGTCAACTTGTTTTTAAAACGAGGAATTGATCTGATAACCTGACAGACAAATGCAAGTTGGTCGCAATTTGCAAAAGTCTGACTACGTGGCTACAATATGATGCTGGAGCATAGATAATGCATATTAGTCTCTGAATGTTCGCAGATCCATTATCAGTCTAACCACAGAATAATATTTGATGGCCTTTGTCAATGTGAGCATCTGTTTTGAAATCTTAACCTCCGAGATAGGTAGAAGCCTCTGCAAACCATATTTCTGTAGCATTATTAAGGCAGAAAAATCTTCCTAGGCAAATTAATTGATTGAAATTGAAAGATATATCATGGAAACATGCCCTTCGGCTACCTATCCCATCAATCACCCGTTCACACTAGTTCTATGTTATCCCACTTTCTCATCCACTCTCTGCACACTAGGGGACATTTTTACAAGAGACCAATTAACCAGTACAGTGGTCGCGTTGCTGCCTCACAGCGCCAGAGACCTGAGTCCAATCCTGACTACGGATGCTGTCTGTATAGAGTTTGTACGTTCTCCATGTGACCTGCGTGGGTTATCTCTGGGAGCTCTGGTTTTCTCCCACTCTCCAAAGATGTGCAGGTTTGTAGGCTAATTAGCTTGGAAAAATTGGATATTGTCCCTACTGTGTGTGGGATAGTATTGATATGCGAGGATCGCTGCTCGGCGCAACTCGGTGGGCTGAAGGGCCTGTTTCTGCGCTGTATCTCTAAACGAAACTAAAGAAAACCTACAAACCCACACATTTTTTTGGGATGTGGGAGGAAACCAAAGCACCCAGACGAGACCTACAGGGTCACAGGGAAGAACGTGCAAACTCCACACAGACAGAGGGCAGGATCGACCCCAGGCCTCTGGCTGGTTTAGAGGTAGTGGCTCTAACAGCTGCACCACTGTGCTATCCCTGTGAATAACAAAGACAAATGTGATCAATTTGATTGTCACCAAAATCTTGGTCAAAGTAGCAAGCTTTGAAGACAGGTGGCAGAAAGAATTGAGAGTGAGTGACATGAATTTATTGAAGTTGTGTGACATAATTCTGTAAAAGGATTGGAACACAATGAGTGCTGGGAATATAAACGGCAAAACGCTAGATGGTTTTAAAACTATATTTATTACTCCGTTGCAATGTGGGATAAAGAAAAAAAGCTTAAAAATCTGTAAAATCTGCTTATTCTTTTTATGTAACCGTTAAAGAGAGGAAACATTTATCTGCTGGTCATTTGCTATCAAGACAGGAATACCCTTTCAGTTAATCAAAGGTTCATTGTTTAAGTTTATAATGTGTATCATCCACTTATACTTTGGCAATTTTACAAGCTGTATCAATGAACCACAATAATCAGAATGTATTCATAGAGTCATACAGTGTGGAAACAGGCCCTTTGGCCCAACTTGCCCACACTGACCAACATGCCCCTTCTACACTAATCCCACCAGCCTGCGTTTGGCCCATTTCCTTCCAAACCTGTCCTATCAATGGACCTGTCTAAATGTTTCTTAAATGTTTCAATAGTACCTGCCTCCACTACCTGCTCCGGCAGCTCGTTCCAAACACCTATCATCCTTTGCATGAAAAAGTCATCCCTCAGGTTCCTATTAAATCTTTCCCCCGTCACCTTAAACCTATGTCTTCTGGTCCTCGATTCCCCTCCTCTGGGTAAAAGACTCTGTGCATTTACCTGATCTATTCCTCTCATAATTTTGTACACTTCTATAAGATCACCGTATAACCTCCTGCGCTCCAATGAATAGAGTCCTACCCTGCTCAACCTCTCCCTACAGCTTCAGCCCTCAAGTCCTTGTAAATCTTCTCTGCAGCCTTTCCAGCTTGACAACATCTTTCCTATAACATGACTTCCCATGCACAACGCCATGCTGACTAACAGTAATCAGTCCTTGCTTTTCCAAATGCAAATAAAGTGTAATTTGACAATTTTACACGTTCTCCCTGTAACCGCGCTCGTTTTCTCCGGGTGCTCCGGTTTCATCCCACATGCCAAAGATGGCTTCCATAAATTGCTCTCAGTGTGTAGGATAGAACTAGTGTACGGATGATCATTGGTCAGTGATCCGAAGGGCCTGTTTCCACACTGCATCTCAAAATAAAATTAAATCGGGGTGGCACAGTGGTAGAGTTGCTGCCTTACAGCGCCAGAGACCTGTGTTGGATCCTGACTACGGGTGCTGCCGGGATAGAGTCAGAATGTTCTCCCTTTGACTGCGTGGGTTTTCTCTGGGTGCACCGGTTTCCTCCCACATTCCAAAGATGTGCAGGTTTGTCAGTTAATTGGCTTCTGTAAATTGTCCCTAGCGTGTAGGATAGAGTCAGTGTACGGGTGATTGTTGGATAACGAGGCCTCTGTGGGCCACAGGCCCTGGTTCCATACTGTAACACTAACAAAACTAACACTAGTGTGGGGGCAACCAATAGTTGGCGTGGACTCAGTGGACCAAAGGGCCTATTTCTGCGCTGCGTCTCAAAATAAAACAAAATCGTCCTTGAGAATCATTTCCAAAAGGTTCCCCCCACTGAGGTAAGGCTCACTGGTCTGGCTTATCCCTGCAACTCTCTCGAGCATTAGATAGTGTACAGAGTCACCAGTTTGGCGCCATTTTCAAGTCCCAGTTGTTGTAAGTGGCGGGTTCTTGACCTGACCAAGAAGGCCCGTTGTCCTGGCAACGTTACAGGACACTCCTACATCCTTTATACTCTTCAAGGGACTCACTTGATCGAAGCTGGCCACACCTGACACATTTCTCCTTCTTTCCTGATCAGAACTGTATTATCCCTTGTCAGCCAAGGATCCTCATCTTGTCAGTCCCTTATAATCCCTTGTCAGGGGGAGGGGGGGGGGGGGGAGGGCTTTCTGGAGCACTAGTATGGGTGTTGTGGGCTGAAGGGACTGGTTTCCAGAGGGCTAGTATGCAAATTGTGCGCCAAATGGATTCTTGGGCTGGCGTCTCAGTCAATCAAGCCTGTTGTGCTGGCAACTCACTCACTCACGGCTGGTGGGCTGGTAGTTGACTCACGGCTAATCCTTGAAATTCTATTTCAAGCAGGGTATAAGGCCACCAAATTCAAGTGCAGTTTCTTACCACTTCTAGCAGGGTGCAAGGCCACCAAATTCAAGTGCAGTTTCATACCATTTGAAGTAGGGTGCAAAGCCACTAAAGACAGCGAGTCGTGACCTCTCCCTCCTCCATCTTGCAGAGACTGAGCCACACCCACATTTCCGGATTTTATAACCCCTCCCCCACCGGAAAAGGTGTGGCTTTCATGGAGTGATTGACAGGAGAGAGATTCTCAACATTTTTTAAAAAACTAATAACACTTTTATTTTTCATTGATGGGAAGAATTCTTTGCATCTGCTCAGCGGAGGGGGACTGAGTAAGATGGCCAAAAATCACAGCCGTAAGTGGTAGCATTTTATCTAAAATCAATATACAGTGCAAACAGGAAGTAAGTGCATTTACAGTAGTGCCTTTTAACTTCAAGTCAAAGCACCCAAGCCACCATTTGCAGTAAGTAGTGCCTTACAACTTCATGCCACCATTTGCAGTAAGTGGTGCCTTTCAACTTCAAGCCAATGCACCCAAGCCACCATTTGCAGTAAGTAGTGGCTTTCAACTTCAAACCACACCCAAGCCACACCCAAGCCACCATTAGCAGTAAGTAGTGCCTTTCAACTTCATGCCACCATTTGCAGTGCCTTTCAACTTAAAGCCAAAGCACCCAAGCCACCATTTGCAGTAAGTATTGCCTTTCAACTTCAAGCCACAATTTGCAGTAAGTAGTGCCTTTCAACTTCAAGCCAATGCACCCACGCCCCCATTTGCAGTAAGTAATGCATTTTAACTTCAAGCCATTGCACCCAAGCCACCATCTGCAGTAAGTAGTGCCTTTCAACTTCGCCAAAGCAACCAAGCCACCATTTGCAGTAATAGTGCCTTTCAACTTCAAGCTAAAGCTCCCAAGCCTCCATTTGCAGTAAGTAGTGCCTTTCAACTTCAAGTCAAAGCTACCAAGCCACCATTTGTAGTAAGTAGTGCCTTTCAACTTCATGCCACCATTTGCAGTAAGTGGTGTCTTTCAACTTCAAGCTACACCCAAGCCACCATTAGCAGTAAGTAGTGCGTTTCAACTACATGCCACCATTTGCAGTAAGTAATGCCTTTCAACTTCAAGCCATTGCACCCAAGGCAACATTTGCAGTAAGTACTGCCTTTCAACTGCAAGCCAAAGCACCCAAGCCACCATTTGCAGTAAGTAGTGCCTTTCAACTTCAAGCCGAAGCAACCAAGCCACCATTTGCAGTAATAGTGCCTTTCAACTTCAAGCCAAAGCTCCCAGGCCACCATTTGCAGTAAGTAGTGCCTTTCAACTTCGTGCCACCATTTGCAGTAAGTAGTGCCTTTCAATTTCAAGACCCACCCAAGCCAACCAGGGGAGGGGGGGGGGCTTTCTGGAGCGCTAGTATGAACCATTTTAGAACCAATAGACTTTTTTTTGCAAGCTTTAGAAGCAATAGAGACACTTTTTGAAAGCTTTAGAACCAATAGAGACACATTTTGCAAGCTTTAGAACCAATGGAGACACTTTTTGCAAGCTTTAGAACCAATAGACATTTTTTGCAAGGTTTAGAACCAATAGACATTTTTTGCAAGCTTTAGAACCAATAGACATATTTTTGCCAGCTTTAGAACCAATAGACATATTTTTGCAAGCTTTAGAACCAATAGACATATTTTTGCAAGCTTTAGAACCAATAGAGACTTTTTTTGCAAGCTTTAGAACCAATAGACATTTTTTGCAAGCTTTACAACCAATAGACACTTTTTGCAAGCTTTAGAACCAATAGAGATACTTTTTGCAAGCTTTAGAACCAATAGAGATACTTTTTGCTAGCTTTAGAACCAATAGACATTTTTTTGCAAGCTTTAGAACCAATAGACATTTTTTGCAAGCTTTAGAACCAATAGACATTTTTTTGCAAGTTTTAGAACCAATAGACATTTTTTTGCAAGATTTAGAACCAAAAGACATTTTTTGCAAGCTTTAGAACCAATAGAGACACTTTTTGCAAGCTTTAGAACCAATAGACTTTTTTTGCAAGCTTTAGAACCAATAGACACATTTTTTGCAAGCTTTAGAACCAATAGACACTTTTTTTGCAAGCTGTAGAACCAATAGACATTTTTTTGCAAGCTTTAGAACCAATAGAGACACTTTTTGCAAGCTTTAGAACCAATAGACACATTCTGCAAGCATTTTAGAACCACTAAGGGCACTTACATTTGAGTAGACATGTGTTCAGTGTTATTCACAGCTCAGAGAAACGTGACCCTCTGCCTTCCTCCATCTTGAAGAGACTGTGTGGCACACCACTTCCTGGTTTTATAGTCCCTCCCCCCCTGCCGCCAGCGGGTGCAGCAGAGAGAATGGGGAATTTTGTAAAAACATTAATATCTCTGTCATTTTTAATCAACGGGAAAAATCCTCGGCACATGCGGCGGAAGGGGGCTCTGAGCAAGGTGGCCAAAAATGACGGCCGTAGATGGCGGCGTTCTCTCGGAAATCGCAGCACAGATGGCCAAAACCGGTCAAGAACAGACTTTTAGTATGGGGGAGAGTGGTGGGAAGGGAATTTAGGGGAGGGAGGGGAGGAGGGGAGG